>NC_056727.1:126070978-126075978 GCF_019279795.1 Protopterus annectens
TTGGGATTGCCTTATCCATGCAGTCCTGCAGGTGCTGGTAGAAGGCATTTGTAAGTGATTCAGCTGCTTGAGTACTGTTTTCCTCCGCTCGGGGCCTTAAAGGAGACCACACTAGTCTTTAGAAGTGTGAAGTCGGCTTTTGAGAAGTTCTTTACTGTGGTCTTTTTATTTCAGGTGGGGTGGGATGAGGACCTCCAGCCAGATTAGTTTGTGATCTGATCTCACCAGTGAGGGGTATACTCGTGTTGAACATTGTGCTCCCATGTTCGTGATGATGAGATCAAGTATGTTATCTCCTCTTGTGGGATGGTGACTAGTTGTTCCATGGCATTTGAGTTTATGAATTCCAGGAACTTTGGGCTAGGGTGTTTGGGCTTGAGTAGTGTTCCCAGTCTATATTAGGGTAATTGAAGTCACCTAGTATGATGGTGTTTGGTGATACATTTATCCTCTAGTGTTTTCAGGAAGGCCATGTGAGGTTCCTGAGTTTGTGAGGGTGGCCTGTAACATGCTACAATTTGCAGAGCAGTCTTGCCTATGGTTAATTGCACCTGATGGTCTCCGATGCATCGCGCTGGGTTACCAGTCTTGAGGTGTGGGTGTCCTGATGAATATGGATACCCCTCCTTTCTTGGTATTGTCCGGATTTTGGGGCCGGAACGCATGATATGAGGTAAAACCTGATAGCGCTGGGGTGCTCTCAGGAGCCTTGAACCAGGTTTCTGTCACAGCACAGACATCGATGTTCTCCATACTGAGAAGGGCCTCGAAAAGGCATTTTGAGATTTAGACTTGGCATTGAGCAGCATTACCCTTAGTTTTTTTCCTTTTGTGTTCTAGGGTGGTAGGTTTAGAATTTGAGCCTTGCCTAAAAAGGCACTATGGGGTGGCAAGAGCCTTTGCCAATATCCGAATCCCAGGGTGACAGGTGCAAGCCGCCCTTGCGGCAGCTGCGGCTTGTCCAGCATGTCATCCCAGGCAGACAGACACTTGATCCCCTTTGAATGACACCAGAGTTTAAGCCAATTGTTAAAGCTGATCATCTTATCTATGTATTGTGGCATCATTCTTGGTGAAGGTAGGATACTGCTCAAGGTCAGGGTCATACCTGCCTGGGCTACATAATCAGAGAGCCCTCAATGTCTCTTTCATGTAGTCCAAGGAGGTACGCCTCAGGTCGCTTACACCAGCGTGGACAATGACTGAGTCATATTTGTACCTGCTGTTGAGAGACCTGAGTGCTTGCGCTATGTGGCGGATTCTAGCGCCTGACAGGCAGCTTACTGTGACCTTCTCCTTACTCAGTCTGGTGAGCTGGACGCCAGTGTGTCTGACTATGGAGTCACCAATGACTAGTGTGTCTGGCATTGTGTTTGGCCTTAAGGGCTGTGACTGTTTGACACTCTGACTGTGAGGTCTATGTGTTGCAGGTGTTGTGTTCTGAGGTGGTGGTTGTTTGGGTGTCTGCTTTGGTGGCCTCTGCTGTTTTGGTAGATTTTGATCAGAGCCGAGTATGTCTTTGTGTGTTTATGTGTTATGATTTGAGGTTGTAATGGTACTATGTGAGACTGGGTCTATAGTGTGTGTGGTAACCTTCTCCTCCTGACTGGTCTTGCTAGTCCTATGTTGAGAGAGCTCAGCCTCCAGTTTGGCCGTATAGTTGCATCTCTCGCATGTATTTGTGTTTTGTGGGAGGAGGAGAGGGTTGTTCGTGTACATGAGGCAATTGTACATTGCCTCAATATTCCCAGGTTCACCAGCTGAGCAGGAGAGGACACTAGCAACTGATCCCTCGACATGCTAAGGAAGGACTAGACAAAAACTTTAAAAAAGATTCCGGGACGAGTGACCGGTAGAAATGGGGGTTGGCTCTGGCCTTTGGGGTAATTTATCTATGACAAGAGTGTCCGATCAAGGTATTAAGTACTTGTAGGAGCAAGTGCTAGGTATTTAACAGATAGAGAATAGTGCCTACTTGGAGTCAAGTAGAGATGATCTTTTAGGGCCTATAGGGATACGCTTGATTAGACTGGCAGTAGTATAGTTCAGAGGAAGGTAGTTTTAAGGAAAAATTTGAAGAGTGGACTTTTGTGCAGCCCGGCTAGTTTAAAATCCTCGCTTGGTTCCGCGCGCTGCCCTAGTGTGCAACGGTAGCAACCTCGCTAAAAACGCCAGCTTTTATAGCAGGCTGGAAAGACAGGAAATGACCAAATGGCCAATAGATCATGTTACTGCCTGAAACCTCACAAAACTGGACAGCAGTCTTAAGTTACCCCACTGGTACATTCCTAAATAAGGCAAGGAAACAGCACACAGGAACTACAACAAAGCCCAGGAATCAGCAACTTGAAACTGGACTAAACTAGTAAAGCAGGAAAAACAAGAGATATTTTTTTCTTTTTTTCTTTTTTTTTCACAAAACAGGCAGAAACAGGTACAGTAAACACTTATAAATGCTATGAATCATTTACTAGCTTACACAGAAGAATTTGCTAAAATACAACAAATAGACAAACAAGGATTCCAAGTGCAATATTGTTAATGCAGTAAAAACAGCTAATAACAGAAAGGCAGCAAACAGCTAGTATTCAGATAAAGCAAAAAAATATACTTAGTATCAAGAAAGTCATTCAGCTCTGCAGCCTGGATTACTTGCTGGCCCACAAGTCTGTGCTGAGTAGGTAAGCTGAAAGTTTCCACAAGGGCTGGAAAAGCTAGAAACTGGCCCAAACGACCAATAAACTACAGTTACTGGCTGAAACCCCAAAACTGGACAGGCAGCTCAATGCTACTCCCACTGGTAAGCAAGGTAGCTTCCTTCCCCAAATAAGGCAAGGAAACAGTACACAGGAACTACAACCAAAGCCCAGGAATCAGCAACTCTGAAACTGGACTAAACTAGTAAAGCAGGAAAAACAAGAGATATTTTTTCTTTTTTCTTTTTTTTCACAAACAGGCAGAAACAGGTACAGCAAACACTTATAAATGCTATGAATCAGCTACTATTACACAGAAGAATCTACAAATACAGTCAAATAGTAACAAACAAGGATTCCAAGTGCAATATTAAGTTAAATGCAGTAAAACAGCAATGTAACAGAAAGGCAGGTAAATACATAGTATACAGATGTGGAAAGCAACAAAAAATATACTTAGTATCAAGAAAAGTCGCTTATTCAGCCTCTGCAGCCTGGATTACCTGCTGGCCCACGCGTGAGAAGAATCTTGGCCCGATGCTGAGTGTACAAGCTGAAAGTTTTATCAGGGGCTGGAAAGATAGAACTGGCCCAAACGACCAATAAACTACTAGTTACTGGCTGAAAATCACAAAACTGGACAAAGGCAGCTCAATGCTTCACTCCCACTGGTAATAGCTTCCTTCCCCAAATAAGGCAAGGAAACACACAGGAACATAACCAAAGCCCAGGAATCAGCAACTCTGAAACTGGACTAAACTAGTAAAGCAGGAAAACAAGAGATATTTTTTTTTTTTTACTTCTTTTTTTTTTTTACAAACAGCAGAAACAGGTACAGCAAACACTTATAAACCAGGTTCTGCTAATTTGAATTCTGTAGGCCTTGATCTACTTTATGCCACACCAGGAATCTGAATTTTTTGCTACAAATACCTCTTTTTTTTCTACATATTGTCCTAAATTAGTAACAAACAAATATATATATATATATTCAATGTAAACAGAAGGCATTCAAATACCGCATTACCCCATGCAGGTGGATTCGGATGTGGACCTAGATCACCTCCGCAACAAATTCACCCTTAAATTTAGCTTTTAGTAGGGGTAGTACTGACAACTGGGTGAATACCCTAGTAGTGTGTGACATTCAGCTCTGCAGCCTAGGTCAGGTCTGCTTCCAGGCTGGGAGTGCCCAGGTGGGGATTACGATAGACAGACCCCAGCTGAGGGAAGGTGGGTAGGGACCAGTAGGCCATCCAGGGATGCCACGATATAATGCAAACAGGGGCTGGGAAAAAGCAAGTGATTTTCCTGGCATTTCATTACAGCTATTGAACCAGCCTCACAGAGTACAGCCTGCAATTAGCCATGGGGACCCACCTGGATTTTGTATTACACGTGGATCTACCTGACGCCTAGTACTAGCTGGCCCAGCTGGACTAGCTCAGCTCAGCTAGTGCAGCGTGGAGGGGTCCAGTCCCAGGTCCACAAGGTTAGCTTCCCTAGGCTGGCCCATGATCGACCTGCAGCTATGAGTCACTGGGCCCAGTGGCCCACCCTGCAGCTCCCAGTGAGGCATGGCCCATGCCCAGCTACTACAACCCAAAGCCAGGATTTGATTACACAGGGGCACCCATGAGCTTATGAAACCCATAAATACCTGACTGGAAACAAATATAGTACAAGAGATATTTTATGATGCAGCTCCGACTACCCAGCTGGCATAGGTGACAATATAGTACCCCAGGTATGCATCACCTGACCCCAGACAGAAACAGGTAAATCAGGCAAACGCCTTTTTGATAAATGCTATGGATCAGCTGCTGACAACAGGAAAGTACTGATCAAGTATGACCTGACATGCACCCCTACCCAACCTGCACTGATGGGGCACCTAACTATGCGTAGTCCCCAACTCCCTATTATAAACTGGACAGGAAACGTACCCTGACCCTAGGTCCAGCTGGACTGAGCAGGATTCCCCTAATAGTGCATAACTAGCTTCCCCAATAAATCCCCATACAGACTACATGGCGAGCCTGGTACCTACAATAGTGAATATGAGCCCATTATGATTAACAGCTACGTACCTGACGTAACGTGGACAAGATTTTTTTTTGTTACTCAATGAGCACTAACTGGTATTATTAAATCAGCAGGATGGACTATTAACAAGATTCATTTTTGCGTATATACAGGAAAGGCTGGCACATATATATATGATGGATAGTGCAGCTGGGGACGGTGATACAGAATTTTTATTGTATAATGAGTCATAGCAGATAGTAAGATGCATGCACTGGA
>NC_056727.1:126085978-126104036 GCF_019279795.1 Protopterus annectens
AAAAAGGAACTTCCAAGAGAGAAATTTTAAGTCGACTGTGGCTGCTGGTTTGAAAGAACAACGAACCAGGGCCTGCAACATGACAGTCAAATCCCAAGAGGGAGCAAATGGGAGGACGAAGTAAAAAGGTAACCCTAAGGAAATCTTTACAAAGTTTTGATGAAACCAATGAAGAGGAGTCCTCCCCCAAGTGAAAGTTGGGAATAGCAGCCAAATGAACCTTGACAATGGAAAAACTAGCCCCATCGTTAAAAAGGGAAGCCAAGAATTCCAACACAGTAGGGATGGGGGGCCATAAAGGGGTCTATCTGCTTCTGTTGGGGCCATAAAGAAAACCTTTTCCACTTACTCTTACAGATCTTCCAGTTGGAAGATTTGTGAGCAGAAATTAGTATCTTCTGGACAGGGGAGGAAAGCCTGGAATGTCTGTCCATCAGTAAAACTGGAGAAATCATGCAACTGGTTTCAGGCCTTGAAGGTCCAGGTGAAGGTGTCCCAACGGGTGAGATAAAAAATCCAGAGTCACCAGAGGGCAAATCAGATACGACCAAAGATAAGTGAACCCAAGACCAAAAGGGGGCAATAAGGATTTTCCTCTTCAACCTGGATGTCTTCTACAAATATTTGGGAATCCGATGCAGCGGGGGAAATGCATTAAGTAGACTGGGAGGCCACACATGGACTACAGCTTCCCCTTGGGACTGCCCCTGAAAAGAGATTAAGGCAAAGTACCAGCTGCATTTGTTGCTGAGAGGGAAGGCAAAGAGGTTGCAGCAGGGTTGACCCAATTTCTGGAAGATCATGTTTGCTGTGGATTGGTTCAGAGACCACTCATAAGGCATCAGTAGGACTCGGCTGAGCATGTCCGCCAGAATGTTGGACTCTCCCAAAATGTGCGTTGCCGCTAAAAAGCAGTTGGTAAAGTTCACCCATTTCCACATTCTCATAGCTTCTCGACACATGGGGGGTAAGACCTGGTTCCTCCCTGTTGGTTGATGTACCAGACTACTGACATGTTGTCTGTCTGTATTGCAATAGTCCCTAGAGGGAAGAAAGCTGTGTAGCTCTTACAATGCCAAAAGAGCTGCTTTTATCTCTAGGACACTGATATGCAAATTGGTCTCCAAGGCTGTGTTTTGAACCATCTGACCCAGATAATCCCCACTCCACCCTGTCTGGGAGGCATCCATGGTCAGTGTGGCATTTAAGGAAAGAATGAAAGGCCGTCCTTGAGTAACATCTGCAGAGTGAAGCCACCATAACAGGGATTCATTGCATATTTGGTAAAGTCTGATGGGAAAGCTTAGAGGATTCCTGCACAAGAAACATTGCATCGCTAACGTCCACTGCAAGATTCTCATGTGAAGATGTGCTGTGAGCAAAAGAGGTATCGTGGCTGCAGTCAAGCCAAGACCTCTGTGGACCAAGCTTGGGGGGGGGGGGGTGATATGGCTAGAATTTGTCTGAAACACGCAGGCTAGATACTCAATCCACTGTCAGACAAGCCCGAGAAACTGTGGTGTTGAGTTGTGCACCTATGCAGTGCATCACCTGAATGGGTTCCAACTGGGATTTCTCTAAATTGAGGGTTATACAGAGGTAAGGGGACAGATATAAAAGATAATTTCTGGCCTGAATAAGTCAATGCCTGGTTGTAGCAGACAAGAGCCAGTCATCCAGATAGGAAAATACCTGGAATCCCTGCAGCCTGAGATAAGCTGCAACCACTGCCAAACATTTGGTGAACACCCTGGGTGCTGTGGTGAGACGAAATGGAAGTGATCTGAATTGAAAATGACTGGCTCTCAGCCTGAAATGAAGAAACCTTCTGGAGTGCCTGTACATCTTGATGTGGTAGTATGCATCCTTCAGATCTATTGAACACATACAGTCATCCATTCTCAAAACAGGTAGGATGGACTGAAAAGTCACCTTCCTGAACTTAGTGTTTTCTTCACTGATTTGTTCAGGGATGTTAGGTCCACATGGGCTTCAAGTCCCTGTCTTTTTGGGAACCAAAAAGATCCTAGAGTAAACACCTGATCCGACTTGATCGGTAGGGCCCTCCTGCATGACTCTTTTTGCAGCAATTTTACTATCTGTGCAGCTGCATCCTCCTTCTGATAGGGTGGTACATCTGGGAGGACAGATTTTTTTGTCTTTGTGTCCCTACAAAGGGAATGGAGTATCCTCTGGATACAATCCTTAGCACCCATCTGTCATTTGCGATGGTTTCCCAGGCTTCAGGGTGCAAGAAAAACACACCCCAAATGCCTCCAGAGGGCAGCAGTCAGGGAACCATTCAGGAGAGTTGAAAATGTTGGTCTGAGAATGACTCAAGACCCTTGGTTCTGCAGACCTCTCACCTGTGTAGGCGGTGTCTACCAGTTTGGCTATTTTCCCATCTGTCTATGGGGGAAAATTCTCCCTGAGAATCCTGGAAAGGACCCTGAGATTTCTTAAACATATTTTTACTCCCACGCTGGTTTCTACAAAAGGACCTCTGTGGGGTAGAAAAACGGATCCCAGTGGCAGATATGGTCTTCTCATGTTTCTCACTGCGAGAAAATCTCTCAGACAGTGGGTCCAAACAAGGTTAATTCGTCAAAAGGCATATTGATGAAGGATGCCTTGAAAAGTTCCACAAAGTCACACAGTTGCATCCAGTCATGAGGCCTTATGGCAATGTCGGAACCAGCCACCCTTGAGGTACCCTCTGTTCTAAGGGATATCAACCTCATGGATGAGTTGAATACGGATTTGAGGGTGGCCATTCTGGAGAAGACTACCTTCTGCTCCTCTGCAAACACGGACCCCAGGGTAGAGCTAGAGAGTTCCCTGACCAAGTCCGTCTGTAGCCTCGTAAAATGGGAAAAGTAGTTTAACACCCTCAAGGAGAAAATGGCTGAGGCATAAAATCTTACCAAATCTGTCAAAAGCCCTAGACTCCATGTTATGGGGGATAGACAGAGGAGCTCTGTTGGGTCAGGTCCTTTTTCGTGGCTGCCACAACAACTATGGCATCAACTGGAACAACCTTTGTCCAGAAAGGTTTGTCCTGGGGAGCACTCAAGATTTTGTCCACATGCTTGGGGATGGGCTCTACCATGTCCGGTTTCTTCCATGCCATAGAAGACACACTCAATGATGTAGATGGGTTGGGACCCAAAAGCCTCCAACAGAAATGATTCCTACAGGAAGGGGTTTTGGTAAGACTATCCACCTCTTTGCCGGAGAATGTCTAGGATGTCTCCAAAGGAGACATCATGCAGTGGAGATCTTGGGGACCCCTCCCCTTCCACAAAATCAGCATCAGTGGTGACATTCTTCTGGGGAATCAAAATGCTTCCTCTTGCATAGTCTCTTCCGAGAAACCTCCTCAGTGGGATGCTCCAGGGAAGTGTAGGAAGATATTTGGGACTCCACAGAAGGTACAGCCGAGGCTTTCTGGGACCGGGTGTCCACGCTGTAGGTGAGAGAAATAGGAGACAGACTCAGTGGAGGCGAGGAGAGGTTTCGCAGGGGTGAGAACTGAGGGTGTCCCAGAGTAGGACAGGACCCTCTCCACCACTTTGAAGGCAGGAGGACTCTGGACACCAGACAGCAGTCGCACTCAAGGCAGAGGCCACTGGAGCAGACAGGCCCTGGGGGCTGCAAATCTCCTATTTCAAAGGGGGAGTTGAAGCAGAGCTAACACCAATGCTCCAAGAGGATACAACAACTCCACAAACATCGGAGTTGAAGTCATCTCCCCGGAACCAACATTGTGGCTATGGCTCCAAGACACACTTGGAACCAACACTGTCAGTGCCGATCACACTGGGGAGGTAGTTGGAGGCGAAGACGCAATGACCATTGGCTTCAACACACCAGTTTCCAGGACCAACGAAACAGATGACTCCGAAACTGCAGGTCGGATCAGAGGAGTCGCCGCAGAGTGGAATAGTGAATGTCTCATGGATCCAAAGCGGGACAGATCAGGCAATATCCCCCAATCTGAATCTAGGCTTTGAGAAATTGCCTCTTCAATCTACCAACATCCTTATCCATAATGCTCCAAGAAAACCAGATGGAGGAAAAAGTGGAGGCAGGTCTGGTCATTCTTTTAGGGGAGGACTCCTGGAGCACAGATCTCTGAAATGAGATGCTCAGCTCAGAGCTGGAAACAGAGGTTGGGGGTGGAGAGGTGACAGACTGAACTGAGGTGGACGGATCTGAACCCTTTGGTTCCAAGGATTTAGGCACCTTTTTAGCAGGATCCAACAGTGATTAAGGAAAAGGAAACTGGTCGGGGGACCTTTTGCTGTGTTACTGGGCCTCTTTCTTCCTGGAAGGGGTATGAGCCCCTGATGAAGGAACTGATGGAGACGAAGCAGGAATTAACCCATTAAGAATCTGTTTGTTGCGGCGATCCATAAGAGCTCGCTGTTGAAAGCCTGTGCAAATGGAACAGTTGCTGTTCTAATATGCCCACAGGAAGTGCACTTCTTAAATCCTAGGGGCTTGTCAGCCTGGTCCGGTTTACAACTGGACTTTATGGATGAAGAGATTTCCCTTAAAAGAAAAAAAAAAGGGGCGAGGGACAGCAAGATGGACTACAGCAAACAGAAACCAGACTACAACTACAAAGCTAATTAGAGAAAGGACAACTTAAGGAAAAACACTTACTGCGAAATTCACAATGAAAAAGGAGGCGCTAAAGAGCACCAACAACCTCAATGCTTGTACAATGAGCGGCAAACGAAATGAGGCATTCTGGAGGGAAGGGGCATTATGGGTAGAGAGGAACAGCTCGCACTTCGAATCTCAAGCTTATGAAGTGGCTGAGTTGGTTACAAGAGTCGGAACAGAGACCCACAGGTTAATGAATGAATGAAGATGACATCAGATAACTGGGTTTTCTTCATTTTAGATGATCAGATAACTGGGTTTTCTTCATTTTTACCTTTCTGTGAAGTGTTAAATAAGCAAACACAAAATAGACAAAACAAAATTACTCCAAGCAAGAAGTCTACATAAATGCATTTCAGGAATACTACTAATAAGAGCAAGTCGCAATTAGGATCATAGCACTTACTAGGCTATTGGCCCTGAGGCCCTTATAAACCTAGTTTAGCCCATGTTTTGACAAGTCACCATCCAAAGCCCCTGGTCCAGCAGGGACACAGGTGGAATCCCAGGGGTGCATTTTTTTCCCCATCCAGTTATCCAGGTTGTGCCACTCTGCTTGATGTGGAGAGGGAGTCTACTCCACAGATGGGAGAGTTTCTGCGACACAAACCTGTCCTGCCAACAAATCCTACTGATGTCACAGACCATGTTGAGGTTGCACGTGCGGTTACTCGAGTGTAGCTTGACTTGTGGATATGCAGCAGTCCCATCAAGGCAGGGTCTGAGATTGCTTTGTATGCCACACAGACGTCACCTCTGAGGAGTCTGTATGAAACTGAGTACAGGGACAGGGCTATTAGCCTATCTGTGTAGGGTAGATGTTTTGAGGCCCTATGTAGGGTAGATGTTTGAGACCCAATTACATTTTAGAGTTCAAATATAGAGCTATTAAACTCTGCAACCACTAAAAGTGTTCTGGAAGATTTCAAGAAAAGGGCCAGGACAATAATGTTGTCAGAACCAGGCCACAAGTTACTCCTGCAAGGTGAACTCTAACAGAGGAACCTCTCCGCAGAACATACAAGGAAAAGGAAACATTATTAATGATGTTTCTGAGATGGCTGTTTATTATCCCCTTTGCTGCATACCGAATTACCAGGATGGCAAAGTTCAGCCATGGATGGAGATAAGTAGTGGTAAAAAATCGACACTAATGCAATGACAAATGTTAATAGTGGAACCTTTTTTTTTTTTTTTTTTTTTTTATAACAAGGAGTAATGAAAAAAATCTAGTTATTCACTTCAGTAGCACAAGACAGAATCTTAACAGTGCTTGGGAGGGATGGCTCTGTAACTGCTAAGAACGGGTCTTGTAGTAGTCACTAAGAAATGACACTGCCGGCCAGCAAACCACGGCAACACAAAAAGGCTGGTTTCTGCCTGCTATTATGCCTGCACTCTCTGACTTTGTGTCAAAATACTGCCCTAATGTATGCTGCTGTCCATATGCCAGTGCTCACCAAGTGCTTTACTAGCTATGAAAGCCACCAAAACACATTACTTTAAGTTTCTTTTTTACTGTTACTAATAGTATATGGCACAGATAAAGCTCCACGCAATACAAATTTTGATCAGATCTCCAGTCATAACACAATATTGTGTGTTCTGGACATGGATGTCAAGATTCACCAGTCGAGCTCTACTCTCGTGAATTTCTTGGCATCCACATCTGAAACACATAATAAAGTGGCTACAATCAAAGACATGTTCACAATCCTCAATATCATGGTCATGTAATCATTTAAAGTCATCATCATCATCTTTCGGCTTTTCCAGTTAGGGTTCGCCACAGCGGATCATCTCTTTCCATTTCTTCCTACCCTCTGCATCTTGCTCTGTCACACCAACCGCCTGCATGTCCTCTCTCACCACATCCATAAACCTCATCTTAGGCCTTCCTCTTTTCCTCTTACCTGGCAGCTCCATCCTTAGCATCTTTCTCCCAATATACCCATCATCCCTCCTCAGCACGTCCAAACCAACACAATCTCGTCTCTCTTGCTTTGTCTCCAAACTGTCCAACACGAGCTGACCCTCTAATATACTGATTCCTAATCCTATCCATCCTAGTCACACCGAGTGCAAATCTTAACATCTTTAACTCTGCCATATCCAGCTCGGACTCCTGCCTTTTTGTCAATGCCACTGTCTTCAACCCATATAACATAGCTGGCCTCACTACCCTCTTGTAGACCTTCCCATTCACTCTTACTGGTACCAATCTGTCACAAATCACTCCTGACACTCTTCTTCACCCATTCCACCCTGCCTGTACTCTCTTCACCTCTCTTACACATTCACCATTACTCTGAACTGTTGATCCCAAGTACGTAAACTCGTCCACCTTTACAAACTCTACTCCCCTGCATCTTCACCATTCCTCTACCCTCCCTCTCATTTACACACATATATTCTGTCTTAGCCCTGCTGACCTTCATTCCTCTGCTCTCTAGAGCATATCTCCACCTCTCCAGAGTCTCCTCAACCTGATTCCTACTCTCACTACAGATCACAATGTTGTCTGCAAACATCATAGTCCACGGGGCCTCCTGTCTGATCTCATCTGTCAACCTGTCCATCACCACTGCAAAGAAGAAAGGACTCAGAGCCGATCCTTGATGTAATCCCACCTCCACCTTAAACAGATCTGTCACTCCCACTGCAGCCCTCACCACTGTCACACTACCCTCGTACATTTTATTTATTTTTATTTTACATTTGTTGACCGGGCTAGTCTAGCTGGATACATGTCCATTTTCAGTAGAGGCCCGGGGAGAAAAGCTCCACATAGTTATACATAGTAATTACAATATAAGAATAGAAGTTATACAGTGTTGTTAAAAAAATTTAGAAAATTTAAGGTAATACAATCAAAAGAGAAGTGTTTTTTTTTTCCCATAGTTTAGCATAGTATTCCAGTTTCATGGGTTACAGTGATAAATTTTGCATAAAATGCTTATATTTGTGTACAAAAGGATAGATTGTAAAGATTTCATATGAAGACAAAGGAGGGGAGGGAAAAGTTAGAGGGAGAAGAAATTAATCAGGGTTATTGCAGGTGCATAGCCAGTGATTACTGAGATGTAGTTTTAGATGTTTTTTAAAAAGTAGTAGAGAAGTCTGAGCTGTGATATCGGATGGAAGTTTATTCCATACTTAGAGAACAAGGAGTCACCTGCTGAGTTGTTTGATTTAGTAGTGTTAATCAGCAATTTGTTTGAGTAATGTAAATTTTTGAGGTTGTTGTAAGGTGCGATACGGCTAGAGAGTATAGGAGTATTGCTAGGTAGATACAGGATCTTATGAGCTATAGTGAGTTGGTGAAATTGAAGCTGGTTAAGGAATTCAAGCCAGTTTAAGTGTTTAAGATTTAAACAGTGGTGGGTTCTGAAAGGAGAGCCTGTAGCAAATCTAGCAATATTATTATAGGAAGTTGCTAGTTTCTTGAGGTTGTTTTTGGAGATATTAGTATATATGGGAGCAGCATAGAGCAGAGTGGATAGAAGGTGAGTTCTAGCTATAGCCGACCTAGCTTCTGGTGAAAGATAGTGTTTGATGCGATAAAGGGATCACAGTTTCTTATTAGTTAATTTTATTGTATTGTTTGTGTGTATCGAAGTTTAGGTTGTTGTCAATCGTTATTCCTAGCAGTTTAGTGTTAGGGTCATGTGAGATTGTTAGAAACAAGATTGATCTGTACAGGGGAAGACTTTTGGGTTGGGGTGAAAAGTAGCAATTTAGTTTTTTGGGGATTTAGGAGGAGGCAGAGGTAAGAGAACCATTGTTCAACAGCGTTAAAGGCTTTTTGAGTAATTCACTGAAGTTCGGTTGGCAAGTTAGCAGAGCAGATTAAGGTAGAGTCATCTGCATATTGAATGTAGAGTATGGGATCGCAGCCTGAAGGTCGTTTATGAAGATAGAAAATAAGAGTGGGCCTAAAATAGAGCCCTGTGGAACGCCAAGGAAGATTGGGAGGTGATTAGAAAGTTCATTTTGCCAGAGTACAGCCTGCTGACTATTACCAAGGTAAGATGCAAACCACTTTAAAAATAGGAATCCAGAGAGAGAGACTTAAGGGTATGTAGTAGGAGTTGATGGTTGACCATATTGAAAGCTTTGGATAGGGTCAATGAAGACTGCAGATGATAGACTGTTGTTATTGCGGTTATTGTTGATACAGTTTGTGAATGATAGCATGGCAGTGGTAGTACTATGAAATGGTCTAAAGCCATGCTGGCAATTAGCAAGTAGGTTATTTATGAGAAGGTGCTTATGGATGCATTTTTCCATAATTTTAGCTATTGGGGATAGTAAAGCTATGGGACGATAGAGTAATCATTGGAGTTTCCTCCTTTATGTAAAGGGATATGTGAGATTTTCCAGATTGATGGTACATCACCTTCATTTATAGATCTGTTTATCAGAATGGAAATAGGGTAGGCAATGGCTTTAGCACCTTTTTGCAAGAATTCTGCTGGGAGTTTATCAGCTGATGGGAAGGTTGGTTTTAACTTTTGGAGAAAGGAGGAGATGTATGAAGTAGATACAGGTTGGGGGTGAAATTGTGGGGGTGGATTATCAGAAGATGTGGGCAAGTTAGATATATTAGGTGATAGGTGGCTAGCTAGAGTTTGGATGGTTTCTGTAAAGAAAGAATTAAAGGTATTGGCAGTTTCTTTTGGATTTTTGGGGTTAGATCCTTGTGAACTGGGTGTGATTGATTGGCTTGGGTAGAGGAGATTATTAATACTAGCCCAGAATTTTTTAGGTTGTCTGGTAGAGGATTGTTGTAATTGTATATAGTAATTCTTTTTATCTAGCAGGGTGGCTCTTTTAGTGCTGTTTCTATGTTCTCTAAATGTTTTATGGTCTGTCAGATTCTTAGAAGTACGCCATTTTTCCCAGTATTTATTTCTAAGTAGGATTTTCTGTTTAGTAGCATTAGTAAGCCAAGGGGCTGGTTTAGCTTTGATTCTGATAGAACGGGTTGGAGCATGATGATCCAAGATAGCCAAGAATGTAGTATTAAAGTATTCCATGGCGTTATTGAGAGGGAGAGTTTTTAATGGAGACCAATTACATTGATTAAGTTCTGCTTGGAAAGGTTCTGGGTTGAAATGCTTTTTTAAACGTATTATTCGGAAAGTGTTTGGGAATGTTATGTCGGTTTTATGTCTGATAATATATGTAAGACAATGGTCGCTAAGGTCATCAGGAAAAATGCCTGTTGTGTAGGTTTGCTGTGGGGTATTAGTATCCAGTCTAAGGTGGTAGCTTAGTTATTGATTTTATTGGTTATGGTAAGGTAATTAATCAGTTGTGAGAAGCCATACAGGTTAATGTAGGTGGTGGGATTCGTATTTGTGCAGGAGTTCCAGTCAATGTTTAAGTCCCCAAGAATAATGGTTTCTTGAGGGATACTACTAGAGAGCCAGCTAAAAATGTCCTCTAGAATATTACAATTGTTCCTTGGGGGGGGGGGGGATAGACACAGATGATATTTATGGCTTTACTAGAATTTAGCTGCAGTTTGGAGATTATTATTTCTGTACTAGCATTTGTTGGTAAGTTAAGGTTGAGTGTACTGACTTGTTGCTGAGTTTTATAGAGGATTGCTACTCCCCCTCCTTTTTTGGAAGTACGGTCGAGTCTAATAATATTATAGCCAGGTGGGGAGATTTCGTTGTCTTTGATGGAAGGTTTTAGCCATGTTTCAGATAAACATAGGATATCAAATGACCGAGTCTGTAACAGTGCATGAAGTTGAGTAATTTTGTTGCAGATACTGCGTATATTTAGGTGTGCAATTGAGAGCGAGTTGGTAGGCTTGGTAGGTGGAGGCTTAGTAGAATTGTTGTGGTTGTTAATTGTTAAGGAAAGGGGATTATTTGGGCCAGGGTTTGGGTGAATGTTGCCATCTAATAGAGATAGAAGGGGTGCTATAGGTTTAGGTTGGTCTGGTTTGCTGTAGAAATTGAATAGTTTTCAGGTAAGAGAAGTTAATATGAGTGAGTCGATGATATTTCGGTAATTGGAAGGAGGGTATGTAAGTGATATTTAGGCAGTAGAGAGAAGGTTTTGCTTGTGATGAGGTATGTCTGGAAGGTAGTGGAAGGGGGTTGTTGAGAGAGTGTTCAAATGAAGTAAGAAGATAGGTAGAGGTAAGAGGGGGTAATAAGAGTAACCAAATTAAAATTTGACTGTTGTGGGGGATTGTAGGGATGTACATTTTAAGGATAGTGATTTGAATAGAGCAACGATAGGTTGGAAAAAATTTCAAGTAAGGTAGAGAAGTGGTAGTAGGATAGGTGTTAGAAGATGTGAATAGAGATGGTTAAGTGTGGGCAGGTTGTTGAGGAAAGGGGGTGGGTGTAGTAATTATTTGTTTTATGTGGTTGGTGTAAATTTAGAAGGGGTGTGGTCTGTAGGTGGATAAGTTAAGGAGCACTGGGGGCAGGTGCGAATTGGGGGCAGGGTAGGGGAGCGGAGTGAGCCCGAAGGGCGAACGGAGTGGGATCAGACAAGAGAGAGTTCTGGGAGGTCGGAGAAAATTCTGCAGGTAAGTTTGGTAGAATAGGAGTTTGAGAAGGAGAGAATGTTAGAAAGAAGAGGCTGGTAGGAAGAGATTAAGGCTGTAAGAGGGATAAGTAGGTAGGAAGGATGCTTGGAGAGAAGGTAAAGAATCAGTGAAAAGCAGGGGGCAATGTGCTATAGGTAGGATTAGCCGGTTTGTAGAAAACTGGTAAAGAATAGCTTATAGAGTGGCCAGGAATATAAATACAAGAGCTAGGCCTACTTTAGGTGATGGCAGGGTAAGTGAAGGGTAAAAGTGGGACAGAAGGAAAAATAGGACACGTGTTAGAATTAGGAATACTTACAGGAAATTAAATTAGGTGGTTGGGGGGGGGGGGGGTTGGCTGCTGACTACCAACTACCTAGACTTGGAAGCTTAGGCTAACCTAGCAGAAGCTTGGACATTTATCAGGTTGCAAAAGTGACTTAGTTATTTCCGTAAATACTTTCACTGGTTTATAGGAAGGGAAAGTTTCTCTGGGAGCCAGTAACTACTTCTTGAGATGGATTAATTTCAGTGACGACCAGCAACTAACATTCAGTTGTTTGCTGTAGGGGCAAACTGAAGTACACAGCTAGTGATATGGAGAAAGAAAGAAAAAAGAAAAATAAAAGGGGGTAGGGCATACAGCACAAACAATAGAAGGCAGGTTAAAAACAGCATGCAATGTTACATTCAGAGTATTTAGTTGTTGAATAAACAATTCTAATGCACTCTAGGCTACAAACTAGTAACCGATATGGATAGAAAAAACAGGATTACATTTGTTAATAAGTAGCATACACCATTTTCAGACTAAGTAAAAAAAAAAGAAAAATTCCACTTTCAGCTTATATGCCTCTAATAATGGTAACACTGTACTGAGATTTTTACACTACCAAATAAATGGATAGTTAATTATCTAAAACACAGTATTAGGGGACAGAATCCCGCTCTACACATTCAGGGGGAATATAACTTTTAAAAAATTATATATTCACTACTGCTGATTGAAGGAAGTCCCTGTGGTAAGTCATTTAGTACGCTACTAAGCGGATACAGTAAAGACAGCTAGGGTCAGAGTTCCATGGAATAACCAACGCATTCTAGGACAGACTAAGTTAGTAACAATTATAGTTTAAAGGGAGTAGGGCTTAGTTGTGGCCATAGGGGCCAGGTAGCTTTGAGAGCTTGGTCGGTACAGGGCTGAGGGTCTTGTGGCAATGTATATAGAATATATATCAGTACTACAAAAGAAAACTGAAGTTAGAAAAAGAGAAAGTATTATTGCCGCACACAGAATGCACTATTAGTGCTGTGTGCCACTGTACAAGGTTTACAATAGCTTTATTCTTGGTTAAAGTACTTGTGACAGGGCTGTGTTTCTCCGCCCAGTATAAAATCGGTAAATAGTAATGCCACACTAAAAATACACTCTTTAGAGCTGTGTGACGCTGTTCGGCATTTGACAAAACAATTAATCTTGGTAGAAAGGGCGCGTAGCAGCGCTGAGCGCCTCAGGGCAGTACAACAGAGTAAAATAATAATAGATCGCACAGAATGCACAATATAGAGCTGTGCGAAGCACTTGTAGCATTTATTCTTGGTAAAAAGTACTTGTGACAGCGCTGTGCATCTCCGGCCAGTATAAGACAAGTAAATAGTAACGCCGCACGTAAAATATACTCTTTAGAGCTATGTGACGCTGTTCAGCATTTGCCAAAAACTTAAACTTGTTTGAAAGGGTGTGCAGCAACGCTAAGCACCTCAGGGCAGAATAAATTAGAGTAAATGATAATGGATTATACAGAATGCACAATCTAGAGCTGTGCGATGCACATATAGCATTTATACTTGGTAAAAAGTACTTGCGACAGCACTGTGCATCTTCGGCCAGTATAAAATAGGTAAAAATTAATGCCACACGTAAAATAGACTCTTACAGCTATGTGACACTGTTCGGCATTTGCCAAAACAATTGAACTGTCTGATACACAATCAATCCTGCAATCAAATCAATGACTGATAATCCATTAAGAGGCCACCAATAATAAGCAGTAGATGGTTAAAAAAAAGCAACATCCTTACTGGGCAGACATTATAGCAGAAAATCCAAAAGTAGGAGAAAATACAGTAATAATCCGTATCAGCAAGTGAGCAGACCTTCGGTAGCTAGTAACACATGCTCAACGCTGAAAGCGTTCTCAGCAAATAGCAATATACATTTTACAAATTTGTAATTGTCATACCAATGTTTACAACTATAAACCAGTAAAGCAAACTACTTAAATAATAGACAAAGAGTAGTACAAAACTTTAGTTACCTTACTATAGATTAAGCACCGAGGTAGGGAGCACAGAAGCCGAGTACAGGGGTAGAATGAAAGATGGCGACCCTAAAGTGTAAGGTATATTTATAAGGTGGGGAGGGACAAAGAGGCTAAGGGGGAGAGTATAATGACCAAACACAGGTAAGGGCTAAGATACGCGAGATAAGAAGAAGGGATAGAAGGGAGACGAGTACGAATACTTTTAAGGGGAGGAGCTTAGTGCTTGAGACCATAGACTAGGAGGGAGATAAGACATATCCTGTACCACTCTTACATACTTCTCTGCCACTCCTGACTTCCTCATACAATACCACAACTCTTCTCTAGGCACCCTGTCATATGCTTTCTCCAATTCTACAAAGACACAATGCAACTCCTTCTGACCTTCTCTGTATTTCTCCAATAACACTCTGAGCAAACATTGCATCTGTAGTGCTCTTGCCTGGCATGAAACCATACTGCTGATCACTAATTATCACCTACCTTCTTGTAATCATTTAAAGTAAGCACACAGATTTGTTCATTGTTGAAGTATAATAACTATCTAAATCCATAAACGCTAATAAAATTAAGACAAATTATACAAAAACTTGTGTGTAGCAGCAGATACATATAGCAGATGCCAGCTGGCTCTGTGGTGTACAGGAATAACGTCCAGCGACACGGCCAACCTGGGTGTAAACAGCAGCGGACAGAATGGAAAAGGTGGCTGAAGAGAAAAGGGAGTAAAGTACAGTTGCGTAAGAAAACTTACATTAGCAGCAGATGTTGGAATGATCACTGCTGTAGTACACCTGACTATATGGGTTATATCCTGCATACAATATACCAACTGGCCAGCTCCCAAAACTTTAGGGCACCTTCTACACACCCAAACCATTGTCTCAAAATGCATAAGTGCAACCAATGAGTGTCTAAACACTAGCAGAGCTCCACAGGTGTGCAAAAGCACTCACACACACACACCTACCTTACTGGTTGACAGGGCGAGAGCCATAGGCCTAGCATAAAAAAATTAAGAAAAGAAAAAAGCTGCATCTTCCAAGGATATTACAACAAGACTACACAGATTTTCCTGCTTAAAAACAGAATGACAGTTTTCTGCTCCCGTGGTTCAGCTCACTAAACCCCAGTGAATGCACTGTTTGGTGGGGGGTGATGGACAAGCTGGGTGGGGGCTGGAAGGCATGGTTGACAGTGATGTATCACTAGGCCAAGAATTGTGATTAAAAACAAGTATCAAATTTCAACAGTTAACATGGTTTCTGACCGAATTTATTTTACTGCTGAGACTTTTCATTTTTGTTTGCTGAATCTTTAGGTCTTAGGCAGAATGTTAACTTCTAGTCTAAATATGATATATAATCATATAATTTTCTAAACCAGAAAACTTCTGAGACTTTCAATTTTGGATCATATCAGCATTTTTTTCTTTTTATAGTTGCTTCTCACAGAACTAACAAAATGCAACACAGCTGCATCATATTCAGCTAGTCAAGACACACACACACACACACACACACACACACACACTTAATAGAGTCAAAACTCCAGTAACATTCAGCTGGAACAGTTCAAAGGCACGCAAGTTAGAAAAGTCGTTTTTAGATAATAGTTTTCTATACTCTGATGCGGAAGAAGTGACAGCACACTGTAGTTAATTTCTATCTTTCTACTGGTACCTTCTGTTTGCATGTCTTTTTTTCTGGGCATTCCAATTTCCTGCAACCTCCTAGAAACATGGTACACTAAAGGTTACTATAAACTCCTTCCATACATACATACATGTGTCTGTATGTAATGATGAGATATCATGTTTGTGGAACAGGGTTTTGTTGAAACAGGACCTGCCCGTTTTATTAACTTGATTCCCTAATTTGATTAAACCTGTGCAATGGAAACCCTGAACTTGTAAAACAGCAGGATAAAGCTGTTTCTCCTTATCCTCATCATTAAGCTATCTCAGCATTAGTTAAGAGGTGTTGACAGGGCCACAAAAACAGAGTACAATTGGTTAGTGTGCACCACAGGTTTTGTGTGTGTGTGTGTGTGTGTGTGTGTGTGTGTGTGTGTGTGTGTGTGTGTGTGTGTGTGTGTGTGTGTGAGAGAGAGAGTTAATACTCATCTCTGGTTGGCGTGCAATAAAATAACTTGCAATGCCAGAGTTACTCCTCCTAAACCAAATTCCCTCATCCTACTCAACCAATAGTTTACTTACTGCACAAACCAGATACCACATGCTTCATACCTAAAAAAGGGGGGATAGACATGTGATTGACTGTTTCCCATGGATTTTGACAGAATTTGGTAATTAGCACATGTTATGTAATGAAAAAGGAGTTTGATAATTTCTATAGACTTTTATTATAGAGTATCTTAAGAGTGGTTTCCTACTCTAGTTCTGAGGTACATTTCAATTGTTTTTAGTAGTGCCGTTTCAGTTTAAATGTTAGTAGTGCAGTCAGTATTACAGTGGGAGCAGTTTATTAAACTGTTAAATAAGATTTTAACTAAAAACAAAATATATTAATGTACACAGAACAGCACCCATTTTCACAGTATTTCCATCTTCCAAATGGCAAGTACAGGGCCATGTTTAGTTTACCTTTTTATTCAGTCATTTTTTCTTTAAATTTGATTTAAACAAACATTCTTTCTTGGGGATTCATTAGATTCTTGGGTGTGCCATTTAGTAAATTCAATAAACAGGCAGCTTGTGTGCAAACACGTAGTGTGTGTGTGCACACATAGGTGTGACTAAAACGGTAGAATGCACATTTGGTAGAAAGGATTTTTGGGTGCAACAAAAAGAATGCACCAATGAGTGAATGTTAGTTTCAGTGAATTCCATACTTAAAGTGTAAGCAAGCATTAGCTGTTGTGTCTTTTGGCTTATCCCGGTTAGGGGTCGCCACAGCGGAACTCTGGTCCGCTAATGTTTGGTAGTGGATTTTTACATGCCGAGTTACCATCCCTGACACACAACCTTCAACGAAGGCACGCCCATTCACGTATGCCTCCACACAGAAGACGCTCTAGCTGAGAATCGAACGGGACAATGTCTTGCTGTGAGGCGACAACGCTACCGCAGCACCACTAAGCAAGCATTAGTATGCAGGAAAATTAATACGATTGAAAAGGTTTTGCTTGTGAAGATGTATAACACTGTTATAGCAGTTGTGAATATGCAGGTGTTCGCAAGTTAGTGTTAGAAGTAACGGTTAGGCAAGGATATAGAATAAGTGTTATGCATATTTTGTGTTGTCTGCATTCTGTGTCCTTTTGCCTTGTGTAGTGGTACTGTGAGGGAAAGGGTTTTTAGTAATGTTTAGGGTTAAGGAGAAGGTTAGGGTTAACATTAGTAAGATGGTGACGGGGCTTGTAGAGGGAATGTACCGACAGATTTTTTTTATTGGGACAGAAGTATTCAGTGTTTTGTGACAGTCTTAGTCAGTGTTTTGTTACGTCTCTCTTTTCTACCATTTGTTTTACTCTTACAAGTTTAATATTTCATGACATACATACATACATACATATATGAACCTCCATAACAGTTTTTAAATCTCATTCGAACCAGGAGCTAGTATGGCACCTAAATTTATTCTCCATGCCTGATGTTCTTTATAGCAATACTCCTGCTTGGGTAATGCTAAATTACCCACGGTTATGGTTTGGTCCAGGGCTAAGCCCGAGGGACCAAACAAAGCCAACCGTGGGTAAATTTAGCATTACCCACACCCAGAAGTGGTTATTGCTATTATAATGACATTATTTAAGAAAATAAACTATTACTTTTCTTAAATAATGGCATAGTATAATGCCTGTTTGCTGCCCTTCCGCAGATGTCTGGCATCCGCGGCAGTTCTGATGTACTGTGCGCCCAAGCAGTACATCAGAGCTGGGAGCAAAGCAACAGAGAAAGCAAGATCTCCGTTGCTTTTTTTTTAGTGTTTCGCTATGTTAAATGAGGTTAACATAGCGAGACAGTTTTAAAATAAGCAATGGAGATGTCCGTTGATTATTTTAAAACTGTCTCGCTATGTTAAACTCATTTAACATAGCGAAACACTAAAAAAAAAGCAACGGAGATCTTGCTTTCTCCGTTGCTTTTTTTTAAAACACTGTCTCGCTATGTTAAATGGGTTTAACATAGCGAGACAGTTTTAAAATAAGCAACGGAGATCTCCGTTGCTTATTTTAAAGCTATGTTAAACCCATTTAACATAGCGAGACAGTGTTTTAAAAAAACGAGTTATACTAATGGAAAGTCCGCGACTGACCTTTTTCCATTAGTATAACTCGATTTACAACGGGCACGCTGGCCAATCAGCGTGCACGTTTTGGGGGGGTCATGGTATAATATCCAATATTTTCTAGTTTTACATACTTGCTGAGGGTCCCAAAAAGTACAGTTTTGTACCTACCATAAATGTAGATGTCCAATAGGAATGCATCTGGCCCAAAGGGGTTTCCCCCCCCTTACCCAAATTTTTTGGGGGTTGTT
>NC_056727.1:126104536-126129117 GCF_019279795.1 Protopterus annectens
AACCATCCCCTTTAAGCACTTTAAACCTGGTCTGCGCTGCGTTTGCGGGAGGTAACGCATGCGCACTGGCAGTTAGCTTGTGGGAGCGCGCCAAGCGGTGCGCTGGGATAAATCCTAATTGGCTACTGACACACATGTTAAGCTAATTGCACAGTTTCAGTCTGTCTAACTGCAGCTTGGCAACGGGCAGACGCAGTTTGCAGCTTTGAAACACTACTCAGCTCACGGGCACTCTGTCTCACAGCAGCTTAGCTATCAGTACATTTCTGACTATTTTTATTATTATGTTACTTCAAAATATATGCTCTATTTCATTCCATTTTACAAAAGGGAATACATTTACATTGTACAATACTGTCAGGGGGCTTTTTAGTGCTTATTTACAAAAAAAAAAGGTTGTTGTAGGGGCTCGAACCCTGCCTGCCTACTCTTAGGCCGGCAACTCTACCACTAAGCTATTATTTCTTGGCTTACTTTGCATATTTAGTTCTTATATCCTTTTCCACTGACTGCTGACTGTGATTGCGCTTAGTAGCACACCAGCGCTGGCCTTACACACAGTAGCAAACATTTACGGGGTTTAACAAAAAAGGATTTAATTTAATTTTTATGACATCTCTTCACTTTATACACTAATGGCCAGTTGGGGCATGTGTTGTATAGTGTGTTTATTCACATTTTCATGGCCTTTCTCGTGGCTGTTTACTTTCAGCCATTCTAGTCTTCGGGGCGTGTCGCTTGCAGGGCTTAGCCTACAGACACGCCCCCTACTCTCTTACACGGACCGTGTAAGAGTTACTAGTGTGATTCAGCATGCCTCATGCACCTCATGCATATGCATGACATGCTGACATCACACAGTTTAACTGCAGCCTCCGTGTAAGAGTTATAACTCTTACACGGAGGCTTCCTGAATCTGGCCCGTTATGTTTTACTTATTTATTTTTTTATTGCTAGATTATTTTTTATATATTTTTGATGTAAAATAGTTCCTCCGCCTAATGTTTAAAACTTGCTATAGTATATGTTAATGGTATTGGAAGAAGCATTTTATATTCAAAATATAACACTAGAAAACTATCCAGGTATTTATTTTATTTTTTGGGGTGTTTTACTCCTAAAACGTCTGGTTTGTCACCTGTCATTGGAGATTGATGTCACTGAATAATGACATACATTTGCATTTCAGAGTTTTATTTCCTTCAGAAAATGCATGCTATCACAACTCCTATTATTTAAGCAAGTTTGTAATTTTATAAGAGCAGTAATTTAATTCTGTTCATATTTTGAGCTTTGCTCCCTCTTTATTTTAGGCTTTATTCAGATTTCCTCAGCTGAAAAGTCAAGAGGAATGCAAACCTCTTTATTACTGCTGCTGCCACTGCCACTGGTCAATCTCACTCAGCCACACTCCTGTGCTTCAGAAAATGCACGCTAACGCCAAGTAATAGTCATGTGACATTGTGAATTTATAACAGCAACACTTAAAATATGTCCCTTTTCATTGCCTTTCTCTCCTTTTTATTTGAGGTTTATCCAGCATTGTTTTCATCTTGTTAGCACAAGAAATCTGGACAAAGCCAGAAATAATAGGGGAGCAAAGGCCCAAAAATAGGGATGGAGTTTAAATACTGCTCTTGTAATCTTAAAAAATTGTTAAATAAAAAGTTGTGTGTTACCAAGCATTTTTGGGATTATATGAAGTCTGAAACTCAAATGCGTGTCACTATTTAGTATTTTCAGTGCTCGGCAATTTTATTATGAACAGACTGAAAATATAAGGCAAAAATGTATACATTATGTGAAAATCTGGATAGTTGAGAGGTATCCAGATATGTTGAACTTAGAATTCGAGAGGTACCCAAAACTTCTTACTGCTGCTGCTAGGGATCGCTGTCACGCTTCACTCTCTCTCTCTCTCTTACACACACACACACACACACACACACAGAGATGCAGTCTCTTCTGCTTTCATGCATGTATTCACTCACAGACAGAAACCTAAGCACACTGATACATACATGCACACATACAATTTCATTCTGTTTCATTTATTTTTTACAGTCACTAAACAGCAAAAGCACTGCTTAGCGAATGTAAAATAGTAGAGTCCAACCTAGCACCTGTCACTAAACTCAAAAAATGTAAAATCCACCCAAGTGGTGGACTTTGCCCCCCCACATCCCCCCTAAATAAATATACCAACTCTGAGATCACACTATAGTGCGGAAAAGGACAAATTCCTAGTAATGGCCATCTATTTCCTTTCTCTGGGAAGAAGTTTACTGAAACGGCCATTCAAAGAGAGGATTCAATAATTTGGGGTTGATGAATACTGATTCACTAATTGGGTGTTTTGATGAAGTGATATAGACCCGAAAAAAATAATGTTTAGAAATGAGGAAAAGAGTCAAGATTTTTTTATAAAGGCTGATTTGTTTTTGGCTTCCCACATCTGGCTATGAGCTGCTCATAAGCCTTCTTATCTTTCTCCAGGCCAACTGAACACTTCTTAACAACCCCCTGGACTTTCTGTGAACCATGTCACAGGCCTGTATGGAGACTGATGTTTTCTGAGGCAGTGTGATGCAGCTGCTGTATAGTGTTTGCTGGGGAATGTTTTTACTTGGTTAGGCCTAATCCTACCCCATGTGCACATAACCTTAGCCTAGGGTTGGCCCACAATTGACTTAGTTTTTTGTCCATGCCTTTGCATGAAACTCAGCCATAACTTGGTCTGCTAGAGACAATGCACCTCGTGAACACCCTGCCTCCTCCAGGGTTTAACTGTGATGGTGCACCAATGCACATATCCTTCCCTCAGATTCAGAGAGTCATAGAAAATGCAAGGCATCTGGGTCATGTGGCCATTTATGCCTTGCCTGTTCCCACCCTCAGATGTCAACCTCGCTTTTTCATGGAGAAATATGCCAGTCATACTAAGCAGTGAGTGTGTCTCATTGCTTGATCTGGAGTGGAAATTGCTCCAGAAAAGAGGTAGTGATTGCACAATGAATCTTTCTTTCCACCGTGATTTATTTTCTAAAACAAGTGCAGTTCTCTCATCCTAGTTTTTACTGAACTGTTTGTCTTGTAGAAATATATGAGGTCTTGGGTTGCTGGATGCCTAATGGCCTAAAAGCAGACAGAAATTGTATCTAAGAAGTCTAGAGAACATTGAATAGAGGAACTGAGCCTCCAGCTTTTCCTGGTAGCTTAGGTCTTTTAGAGTCATAATCATTTTTGTTAGGACCCTTCTGGAGTCTCACCAACTGTCCAATATGTCTAGTAAGATACATCCCAAAGACAGCATTGCATTCTGTGATGGGCCTGATTAGCACAGAATATAGAGAGGTAAGGACTTATTTGTATCTAGTGGTGTAGTATTTGGGCTGGTAATGTGGTTGTTGTACTGTAGGGGCGCTGTGGGGAATTCAGCATGTACTGTTGGTTCTATATTCTCTGGTAACCTGTTGGTTCAGTGTAGTAGATGACTTGCAGAAGTTGTGTGAAGAAGCATGGGTGCGCACCTGGAGGCTCTTAATAAAGAAAAGCCTTACAACTCCATAAACCGTGTGGTCTCCTTCCTTACCACGATATAACATATTGGCGACGAGAGGATGGGATGCCTCAGAGTCCGCTGCGAGTAACCTGGTGAGCTGTAGTTCATGTCGGATGATGAAGAGACGGGGCCTGCTGGGGTGATGTCGGGTTCCATGTTGGGGTCATTAGTTGCATACGACTGTCAGACACAGACCTGGGAGGTATTGTGAAGTGTTGGAACATTTTTGAGGCAAACCAGATAATGGGCGGGTGGGATCACGAGCCATATTGCTAAGCTCGGTGGGCAGTAAGGCGTACAGTCTGATGAGGAACTTATTGAGTCGGATAAACCGGGGGACAAATCGTTCACAGAGTTGACGAGTTTACTTCAGTCACATTATAACCCGAAGCCGAGTGCAATAGTCCAGAGGTTCAAGTTAAATTCAAGGACTAGAATGGCTAATGAAACGGTAATGGAGTATGTCGCAGTGTTGAGGGAACTGACACAACATTGTGATTATGGGGACAGACTGACCGAAATGCTACGAGATAGGCTCGTATGTGGCATTGCAGACGACCGCATACAACGCAGACTGTTAGCGGAGCCTGACTTGTCGTTTGAAAAGGCTTTGAAGTTGGCACAGGCCATAGAGACAGCGACTAAAGACATTCGTGATTTACAACAGAAAACCACGGAAGGGGTGGGAAGCAGGAGTGCGACCCCACTGCCGGTGCATACAGTGGTTATGGAGCATAATTCACAAGGGAAGTCTGGTCAGTATGCTTGTTACAGGTGTGGAGGTGAACATTTGTCACGGAACTGTCGTTTTTTAACTGTAAAATGTCATGCTTGCAGGAAAAAGGGCCATGTAAAGAAAATGTGCCACTCAATACCCTCTCGGGATCAGCCGAAAAAGGGGAGGAAAAAGCAGTATGATGGAAAGGAAGGGAAACCGAAAAAATAAACGGCAGTATGCACACCACATGCGTGAAGTTACAGATAAACCAACCAGGGAAGCCGAAGAAGTGTTCACAATGTTTAACGTGACAGAGGCCAAGTGGGAAAGAGTTGATCCCATTAAAACCCAGTTGGACTTAAATGGTAAAATGGTGCAGTTTGAAGTGGATACGGGGTGTAGTGTCACAGTTCTGTCAAAGGCTGAGTATGGGAAGTTATGGCCCAGAGAAGCTCAGAAGCTGAAGGACTGTTCAGTGACTTTGAAAACCTACACGGGTGAAATAGTTCCCACGTTGGGAATGGTGAAAATGAAGGTAAAATATAAAGATCAAGTCAAAGAGTTGCCAGTCATGGTGGTAGCAGGTAAGGGACCAAACCTGCTAGGCCGGGTGTGGTTAAAGGAGCTAAACTTGGACTGCCTACCGCTCCATAAGGTAGAACAGCCGGGCCTGACCTTGCAAGAGGTGTTGGAGAACAATGGAGAAGTATTTAAAGAGGAACTGGGGACCTGGAGGGGTCCACCAGCAAAGATACACGTGAAAGAAAACGTAACACCAAGATTTTACAAACCCCGTCCTGTACCATATGCGATGAAGAAGAAAGTTGAGTTTGAGTTAGAGAGACTCACTAAGCAAGGTATAATTGAACCAGTAAAGTTTGCGGAATGGGCAGCACCAATTGTTCCAGTGTTAAAGCCAGATGGTACTGTACGCATTTGTGGTGACTACAAGTTAACAGTGAACCAAGTCTCGAAGCTGGAGCAGTATCCTTTGCCCAAGGTGGAGGATGTGTTTGAAAAGTTGTCGGAGGTGAAAGGTTTAGTAAACTGGACCTCAGTCAGGCATATCAACAAGTAGTGCTGGAAGAAGGGTCAAAGACGTATGTTACCCTGAACACACACAAAGATTTGTTCCAAGTCAATCGTTTACCTTTTGGGGTTTCCTCGAGTCCAGCTATTTTCCAGAGAATAATGGAGGGACTAGTGGCAGGAATTCCAAAGGTGGCTGTGTGTTTAGGCGATATCCTGTTGGCGGTAGGAACATTGAGAGCATCTGGAGACGCTGAATGAGGTGCTGAGTCGACTGCGAGAGGCAGGTTCTGGGTGAAACGGAGTAAATGTGCTTTCATGGCAGCGGAAGCAGAATTCCTGGGCTACAAGGTGGATGCATCAGGCCTACACCCCCTGCCAAATAAAGTGGAAGCCATTCAACAGGCACCAGCACCCACAAATGTTACAGAACTGAAAGCCTATTTAGGCTTACTCAACTATTATAACAGGTTCCTGCCAAATCTGTCAACACTGTTAGCTCCTTTACATAAGTTGTTAAGGAAGGAGGCTCAGTGGTCGTGGAAAAAGGAACAGGACAGAGCATTTGAACAGTCAAAGGAACTAATGCAATCTTCAGAGGTTTTGATGCATTACGATAGTCACAAGGACTTAGTTTTGTCATGTGATGCCTCACCCTATGGATTAGGGGCTGTGTTGGCACACCGGATGCCAGATGGACAAGAGACCCATTGGGTTCATGTCACGAACTTTGACACAAGCAGAGTCAAACTATTCTCAGTTAGATAAAGAGGGTTTAGCTGTCATGTTTGGAATCAAGCGATTTCACAAATACCTCTATGGGAGGAAGTTTACTATTTGCACGGATCATAAGCCTTTGTTGTCATTGTTCAACGAGATGAAGGCAGTGCCGCAGATGGTTTCTCCTCGCATTCAGAGATGGGCTATAACGTTGAGAGCTTATGAATACGAGATTGTTTATAAGCCTGGAAAACACCATAGTAATGCAGACGCATTAAGTCGTTTGCCAATGCCAGGGCCTATCCAAGAAGAGGAAGCGGAGGACCGAGTTTTGATGATGGAAGACATAACGTTGGTGTCTGCTAAGGAACTGAGAGTTTGGACACACAAAGACCCGGTGCTTGCTAGAGTGTTTCAGTGGGTCCAGCAAGGCTGGCCAGTTCAACAAACGGATCCAGTTTTTCGACCTTATGAAGTGAGAAAAACAGAGCTGAGTGTGCAAGATGGATGCGTATATTGGGGGGCACGAGTGATAATTCCGTCCCCAGGAAGAAGGGCACTTTTACAGCAGTTGCACCAAGGTCATGTGGGCATTACCCGAATGAAGGCCTTAGCCCGAAGTTATTTTTGGTGGCCAAAGTTGGACCACGAGATTGAAGTCGTTGTGAATGAGTGTAAAACATGTCAACAACATCACAACTTGCCGGTGGCGGCGCCACTACATCCATGGGAGTGGCCGAGTAGACCTTGGCAGAGACTTCATATAGATTATGCAGGACCATTCATGGGGGCCATGTTTTTGATAATCATGGATGCTCATTCGAAATGGATGGATGCCTATCAAGTCAAGACACCCACTTCTCTTGTTACTATTGAATGCTTGAGGAGGAGTTTCAGTAGTCAAGGACTGCCTGAGACTATTGTATCCGATAATGCTTCATGTTTCACGAGTGAAGAGTTCAAGGGTTTTCTGAGAAAAATGGAATCGTACATATCATCAGCACCCTACCATGCAGCTACAAATGGTTGTGCTGAAAGAGCTATTCAGACTTTTAAAGCCATGATGAAAAAGTCTGGGGAAGAAGTTTAGCAACAAAAGTATCTAGGGTGTTATTCAACTACGTATTACACCACAATCTACCACGGTTTGTCACCTGCGAGATGTTGCAGGGCGTAGACTGAGATCACGTTGGATCTAGTGTATCAAATGTCCGAGCAAAGGTGGAAGGACCCAGTGGAGGCAAAAAGAATGTCATGATAGGCGGCGGAGGCGAAGTTTTCTGGAAGGAGATGCAGTGATGGCCTTGAAATTTCAGTTATGGACCTAAGTGGATTCCAGGGTTCATTGTCAAGAGTACAGGTCCATTGTCGTACCAGGTGAGATTGAATGGAGATTTCTTGGTAAAGAGACATGTAGACCAAATTCTACGGAGCGAACAGAAGAAGGATGCCATGGAACTGCTGGCCTCAGAACTACCGTTAAGTTGAACCAGGGCTCAGTGGCAGGAGGATCGCAAATTGAGGGAGACCGCCAGAACGTGGAAGGAGAGGTTTCTGAGGATCCAACTGTGCCAGGGAAGGACACACCGATACCTGAAGTGGTAAAAGTGACACCAGAGTCACCTAAGGTGGTACCACTGCGCCGTTCTAAGCGTGTGCTGGTTAAACCTAGTTACTTGAAGGACTATCAATGTTAACAAAAGTGCATGTATAGATTACCAGCCTTAAAAAAATAGTAGATGGTATGGTAACCAGTTAATAACTAGCCTGTTATTTACAAGTAAATGATTAAATACATTGTGGAACTTGTTCCCTAGTTTTGCTTATGTAAGACAGTATGTCTTAGCTTAAAAGGGGAGGAATGTAGTATTTGGGCTGGTAATGTGGTTGTTGTACTGTAGGGGCGCTGTGGGGAATTCAGCATGTACTGTTGGTTCTATATTCTCTGGTAACCTGTTGGTTCAGTGTAGTAGATGACTTGCAGAAGTTGTGTGAAGAAGCATGGGTGCGCACCTGGAGGCTCTTAATAAAGAAAAGCCTTACAACTCCATAAACCGTGTGGTCTCCTTCCTTACCACGATATAACAAGTGGGGATTCCCTTTGCAATCAGGTGTACAAGATAAAAGGATTTCCTAGCCTCTGTTGCAATCTAATGATCAATGGAGAGGGAATTTTCTACCTGTGCTACAAGGTCTCTCACATCATCTTCATTTTGGAGTGGTGTGTTGTCTGTACTATAAGCTGATTGAAGGATTGTTTACTATATGCAGCAATATTGTACTTTTCAGCATTTAGTTTTAGCCACTTCTCTGTGCACCAGCTATTAATACATGTAAGTTCAAGTTGCAGATTCTGCATGTCAGAAGGGGATTTGAAGGTGACACCCAGTTTACAACCATCCATAAATTTGGTTAACCTGAGGTCCTGTTTATTTTTTCATTTGAGGAGTGGAGAAGCATATGTCAAATAGCAGAGGAACTAGTATGGATCTCTGAGGGACTACCCTAGTTACCTTCATGCCACCCTCACTGTGTGTGCTCTGTCTCTCATCCAATTTGCTAAGCACCTAACCACACAGGGATCAGTTTGGAGCACATTTACCTTGCTAATTATGTTAGCATGTGGTATAATATCAAATGGTTTGCTGAGGGCAAGATATGCTGTGTGGACAGCATGACCACTGTCAACAGCTTGTGTAGCCATCATAAAGATGTTGATCATATTTGTTGCACAGACTCTACTTTTAAAAATGTCAAAGTGCTGGGGGTCAAGTCTTATATAAGATTTTTAACATTGTAGTTTGTCAGGTCAGTTATGATCCATTACATGACCTCTTTATGTGGCAATTCAGACTAATGGGCCTGCACTTTTCGGAATCAGTGATGTGGCCTCCATCGTGAAGAGGCATCACAACTGTTGTGCACCATAACTGGGGAGAAAGGCAGTGGCTACAATGAGGCTGAATAGCTGTAGGAGCTGCTCAGCTGGCAGCCAGTTATGCTGTCAAGCCCCATAGAGGATGTATTTTTTTGTTTTGGAAAATACCTTTAGCAAGTGTTCTTTTGTAATGATAGTGGATGTGATGTTCTTTGGAATACGTGAGTTTTGTATAGTTATCTTTTGGGTGAAATCTGTACTGCATCTGTTAATATATTTGTGATAGCTACTAGATCTGGTATGTGGTACCATTTTTAATAAGTTTGGAGCAATGTTGGGTGTTATTTCTTAATTACTTTACAGGATTTATAATTATCCTTAACTTTCAATGCTAGTCTAAATTCATGGGCTGCCTGTATTTACCTGATTTTTTCTGTGCCTTTGATATTTTTTTATGTTGAGCTTGATATTTGGGTCTTTAGTTTTACTATATATTTTAAGAATCTTTTTTTCTAGTATTGTATTGTATTGTTTATTTATGCATGTGGACCATGAGGCATTTTTCTGTTGAACTTCCATTTTCTTTGTTTCTGTCCATTAAATATATTAATCTACATGAACACAGACTTTCTTCACATAACTACTAGCTGTGCAAACATTTTGAGGGTTACAGTTATCCTTGAATTTTGAGGCTTCATGATAGAATTGCAGAGAGTTAGTATTTTGAATTTTTTGAATACTGTGATATTTACACATAATGGTTTGTTGATTATGAAGGAGAATGTTTCCTGTTTGTGGTCAGACTTACCTCGGGAGGGGTATACCAGTGGGATAGTGCATATAGATGCTATATTTGTAATTCAAGAATGTTCTGTCCCTTAGTGTGAACTTTGGCTAATTTGTCCAGGGAATTTTTATTTATGAAATCAAGGAATTTTGGGGCATAACCTGCATTTGAGGTATAAGTATCCCAGTTTGTCTAAGGGTAGTTAAAGTCTACCAACATGATGGAGTTCCTGTGTATTTCAAGTCCACCCAGTATAGTTAGGACTCAAACATGCTTAAATTTTTAGAATGGCAATGAACACATGGAAAATGAGAATGGCAGAGCTATTGTTTAATAAAACATGGATTGAAGCAAATATCATTAATATGATAGGAATGTGGTTATAACCCAGCCAAAGGGGATGCACAATGCCAGTGCATTACTTTGTGCCAGTCCCAAGCCCGGATAAATGGGGAAGGTTGCGTCCGGAAGGACATCCGCCATAAAATTTTGCCAAAACATACATGCAGACAACAGTACAGAAATGCATACCGGATCAGTCGAGGCCCGGGTTAACAACGACCGCCACCAGTACTGTTGGCCAATGGGGTGCTGCTGGAAATTGGCCTACTGCTGGCCGAAGGATGAGAAGAGGGGGAAGGCATGCCTGAGGGCAGGTAAAGGCTAGGACTGTGATAGTGAGGGTTGAAACTTTGAATATTGGCAGTATGACTGGTATAGGGAGAGAGCTAGCTGATATGATGGACCGAAGGAAGGTTGGTATATTGTGTGTACAAGAGACCAGATGGAAGTGGAGCAAGGCTAGGTGTATCGGAGGCAGTTTCAAATTGTTTTATCATGGTGCGGATGGGAGGAGAAATGATGTAGGCATTATCCTGAAGGAACAGTATGCTAAGAGTGTTTTGGAGGTGAAAAGAGTGTCGGATAGAGTGATGTTTATGAAGCTGGAAAATGATGGTGCAATGATGAATGTTGTTAGTGCATATGCTCCACAAGTTGAGTGTGCGATGGATGAGAAAGAAAAATTTTGGAGTGAGTTGGATGAAGTGATGATGACTGTACCCAAGGGTGAGAGACTGGTGATTGGTGCAGATTTCAATGGGCATGTTGGTGAAGGGAACAGAGGGGATGCAGAAGGTTAGATGGTAGTGGATTTTGCGAAAAGGATGGACATGGCTGTGATGAATATGTTAAAACAAAGTGCGAACTGAAAAACCAATGAGAGCGGTAGAAACCAGGTTTAATTTAGCAATAAAACAAATGAATAACACGCTTTCGGTAAAGACTGTGCTTCACCTTCATCAGAATGCAAAATACAAAATAAAAAGTCACACATCTTTTAAAAATATCGCCAGAAAGCAATTAGAAACGTCAGTTCCGAAGAAGGCGTGTTAAGTACCTGGCGTTCACAAAACAAAAGTATAAATATTTTATATAATAAAGGAACACTTGCTAAAACATGTCCAAAAGTCAATAACTCCTTTTCAAATGTATAAAATGAATAAAATAGACTAATCTTCAACAGCACAAGGCTATTAAATAGCCCTACATATTGACAACTTACTAAATCCAGCAGCAAAGACATTCAATAACAGTTTAAGTAAACCCCATTGTCGGAAAACTAGGAAAAGCCTTTAAGTAGGTTATTAACAGTGTTTCTCTTAGAAGAGTCTTTTATCTTACTTGAGTGCAGGAAGTTTGATGTATTACCATCATAAAAAAAAATAATTTAGTCAATTAAGGATGCTTACCATCTATTTTCCATCTATATCTAGAAATTCAATATAATGGGCAGGATTCATGAAGGCTTGCGCGGAGTCTAAGAGTAGTGTAAGACTCCATGCAGCCTTCGCGATCCAGGAACAGCCCAAAGTCCATGTAAGAGACCAGCTAAAACGTCTCTTACACGGAGTGGGCGTGGATAAGCTAATCACCTCACTTGCAGCCGAATAGCATGCAAATGAGGATGATTAGCGATCCAGGAAGCCCAGAACTGCCCGTGTAAGAGCCGTTTTAGCTGCAGAAATGTACTCAGTTGACAACTGAGTACGTTTCTGCAAAAACCACAATGGAGCCATGTCAGCTCCAAATAAAGGGTGCATATGTGTCAGGCAGCATGCCAATGGCCAAATATGTGGCCATTGGCAAGATAACCTGATGCAAAAGTAATAAAAATATAATTTTTTTAGCGCGCCAGCGCAAGCAGGCGCTGTATAAAACTATAAAATGAAGGTTATAAACCCACAAATGTGGGTTTTATGCAATACATGGATTTACAGTGCAGGGACCAGCAGACCAAAACAACATGGCCACCGTGTAGTGGTTGCTAAGGGGGGAAGCTGAGTCTAAGAGATGTAACTAAACATTAGTAGGCAATCTGATGCAAATGAGTGTTAGGATACTGAATTCCACTGTCACATAGCAAATGAGCACATTCTGAGTAGTGTAAGAGTTACAGAAGGGGGAACAGAGTAGGAGATAGGTGACATCACAGGGGGGAATGGCAGAAAGAAATGCAGTTCATTGGAGGTCAGAGTTACATGACAGATGTCAGACACATATCATGGAAAGAGGAGTGCCACAACATAAGCATGGGAAAGTCAAGAAATGGAAGGTGTACACTGTTGCCTACACCAAAGTTTCTTGCTGGGTGTGCATCTTGCGTGTGCGCGCCATGAAGCACGAGTAAGACAGTGTGCGTGCGTGTAAGGCAGACTGAGCATGTGGGAGCGTGTTGGGAGATGTTTAACACTGTTTGCGCGGGTGTGCGCGCGTTTTAACCCGAATAAGCAGATTCTAAACCGTGTAAGCATGTGTGCGCGCGTGTAAGCCACTGTGAGCGTGTTTCTGCTGGTATGCACACGGCTCCTTCCTGAAGAAACAGAGAGAAAAAGGAAGCAACAGATTTAGTAGGAAGCTAGCAGGGAATACTGCTGGAGCTAGCAGGTGAAAACAATTAGAAGCAGGCAATTAGACAGGCAGAATAGTAGCTCAGCCCAACACTTAAAACTCTGCAAACAGCAGTGCAAGATGTTTCTCTCAAGAGACACTGCAAGACAGGAGTAAGCTATTAGAAGTGAAAACTGAAAAAGATGAACTCAGAGCAGAAATGTTAGGAGCTGCCATAGCTGTCATAATGAGACATAGGCGACTTGCTGAGGGTGGAGACAATGCAGATGGTGCCAGACAACCCACAGTGAGGAGACGGAGAAGAGTGTACAGGCCCAGGGTCACCTACCACGGGTTACATGAGCTGGAGATAGTAGAGCACTATAGAGTGGACAGCGACCTCCTGCAGCAAATAGTGGAGCTGTGCAGGCCACGCCTCGCACACAGAACCAACAGAGGGGAACCCATCCCAGTGGAAACCAAGGTATGTGTTGGCCTAAGAATACTAGCAACAGGTACCTTCCAGAGACCAACTGGTGATATGATGGGGATATCACAGGCATCAGCCTCCAGGGTACTGCACCAGTTCCTGGATGCCATGTCAGCACATGTCGGTGATTATGTATATTTCCCCAATGCCCATAAGGTATTGGCCAGCAATATGCATCTCTTCCAGCAAATAGCGGAATACCCTGAGGTAGTGGGTGCAATAGATTGCGCACATATGCATCAAAGCACCAGCGGTGGCGGGTAGGGCCTACATTAACCACAAGGGCTTCCCCTCCATCAACTGCCAGGTCGTGTGTGATGCCCAGGGCATAATAATGAATTTGTGTGCTGGCTGCCCTGGGAGCTACCATGATTCCCACATCTGGCATTTGACACAGCTGTACCAGACATTTGCCAATGGGGACATCCCACATGGACACCTAGTGGGGGATGCAGGTTATGCACTGGAGCCGTGGCTGATGACACCCATCAGAAACGCACACACACCTGAACAGGAACGCCATAATGAGGCACACGCACAAACACATAATGTAATAGAGCATGTGTTTGGGCTGCTCAAGTCATGGTTCTGGTGTCTGGACACATCTGATGGAGCCTTGCAGTACACACCAACTACATGTACCCAAATTGTCATGGTATGTGCTATGCTACATAATATGATCTTGCGAAAACAGCTGCAGCAGGACCAGCATAGGGCCAGGCCAAACAGCCCCCCCACCATTGCCAAGGCCATCACAGGCAGAGCGTGACTCGGAGGAGGAACAACCTGAGTCTGCCCCAGTAGGCCGAAGGAGGCGTGCCCAGTATGCCCTGGCCTTGGCAAAGAGGCAACGCATAGCACATGCACTGGCTCAGTAGGAACCCTGGGAATGATACCCCCTCTGACTCACTCAAATAATAACAGGGATGCCTAAAATGACATGACCTGCTCACAAACATGTACAGGGAGTGTAATATGTGCATCCGACAGAGGCAGCCCTGCAGCACCACCTGAGGCATGAATGCCATGTGTTAAGTATACATCTTACCCTCACCAAGCATCATGCCACAATATGACAATGAGATGATCAAGTGCAATAATTGACTGAAGTATCACAGTTAGTCAAAGGGGATCCAATGTGTGGCAGCCTGGGATGACATGCTGAGCATGACATGATGCTCCACCTGCTAGGACTGGCGTGCACCTATCAGTGCAGGCTGTATGGATACTGGCAAAGGCTGTTGTTACCCACAGCATGCCCTGAATAGGTAAGGCTCAAAACACAAACCAACCTCCATAGGTATCAGAAGGGATAAGAATAAGATAAGGGATAAGTCAAAACAGCAAGATGCATGCAGTCTAAACTCACCCAGTATGGAGAATGTTGATATCTGTGCTGTAACAGAAAACTGGGTCAAGGCTCACAACAGCACCCTAACACTACCAGGTTACACCTCATACTGTGCTGTACAGCCTCAAAACATGGAACAAGCTACAAAAGGAGAGTGACTAGCAATAATTGTCAAGGATAACCACACCCCCATGTTGGTACCACAACAAGAAGCAGCATGGAGTAGCCATGGTTAAGTAACAGTGGCTAAAACTGCCCCCCAGTTTATAGCCTGCTACTGACTACCATCCCAACACCAGGAACTGCACCTGGCCTATGCTGGAATACATGAATATATCAAGTCCTCCAAACCACATTATATTGGGTGACTGAAAATACCCAGACATAGACTGGGAGCATTATACTAGCTCCAACACTGTAGGACAAAAGTTCATAGAATCCATAAACCAAAATGCCCAGGAACAACGTACCACTCCCACAAGAGGGGTAAGCATACTGGATGTGATAATCAGCAACATGGGTACTGGATGGCAAGGCGAGAAGTGTATTGCTCACTGGTAAAACCAGACCATAGAGTAATCACACTGGATATACAAATCCTGACCACAGTCCTTGGCCAGAAAACCACAGTGGAAAACATGTGTAAAGCAATATTTGCACTCCTCCAAACTGATGTGGAATCCATTAAAGGTCCTGTGCAGGTGCAAAATATGGGCCACACCTCAGAACCTGTAATACAGCCATTCCATGAACACTGCCAGGAATGCTTGGATTATGCAATCCTAAATTAAAACAAGACACAATGCCATACACGCATCTGGCATGGTGGACACCAGCCATAACCAAACCATGCAAGAGAATGAGGAAGCTACTACATGATAGAGCAAACATAAACAATGAAGTAATCACTGATCAGTAGTATGGCAATAAAATATGTCCACACATACAATCCACTAAGGCCAGCCACAACAAGTTGAATCTGTGAATCTTGAGGCAATGTTACACCTGCCCCAAGTACACAGACAACCCCTAACTCCCCCCAAGAAATACAAATATATGTGAGAGATGCAACCATCTATCTAAACTGGAGGCTGAGCTCCCTCAACTCAGTACTCCCAAAACTAGTCAGGAGGAGAAGGTAACCACACACACCACAAACACAGTCCCACATAGGCCTATCACAACTGCAAACCAAAGACATAAACACAGAAAACATTCCCGGAGGCACAAATTACAAACACAGCACACCAACAGAGGCCTCTAAAGCAGACACCCAATCAAACAACTTCCAAACATAGCACATGCAACACATAGTACACAAAGCTGGTGTGCCAAACAGTCACAGGCCAGAAGGAGAAGCAACATGCCTGATACAGTTGTAATAGGTGACTCCATAGCGAGACACACTGCTGTCCCACACACCAGACTGAACAAGGGAAAGGGTACAGTAAGCTGCCTGTAGGCTGCCACAATATGCCACATAACACAAGTATGCAGGTCACCCCAAAGCAAGTAGAAATATGATGCAGTCATAGTCCATGCTGGTGTGATTGACCTGAGATGTACCTCCCTGGACTACATGAAAAGAGACATAGATGAGCCCTCTGATTATGTAGTCCAGGCCGGTATGACACTCACCGTTTGCAGCATCCTACCCTCAGCAAGAATGATGCCACAGTACAAAAACGGAATGATCAGTTATAACAAGTGGCACACTTACTGGTGTCATTCCAAGGGGATCCAATGTCTGTCTGCTTGGGATGTCATGCTTGACAAGCCACGCAGCTGTTCCAGGGATGGCTTGCACCTGTTACCCCTGGGTATCTGGATATTGGATAAGGCTTTTGCCACCTCCATAGAGCCTTTCGTAGGCAAGGCTGAAAAGACTAACCCACCACCCTAGAAAACATAAGTGGAAAGAAACATAAGGGTAATGCTGACCAATGCCAGATGTGTAAACCCCAATATGCATGCTCCCGAGGCCATCCCCAGTATGGAAAACATCGATGTCTGTGCAGTGACAGAAACCTGCTGCAAGCCTCCTGACAGCACACCAGCACTACCAGGTTATACCACATATCATGCGTCATGGCCCCAAAACCTGGAACAAAACATAAAAGGAGGGTGAGTGTCCATATTCAGCACAGACACACATACGTCCAGGTAACTGACAATGCACAAGGCATTGGAGTCCACCCATGTGCAACTAACCATAGGCAAGACTGCTGTACAGTCTGTAGCATGCTACAGACCACACTCTCACACACAGGAACCCCACCCAGCCGTCCTGAAGACACTGGACAGTATGAATGTCCCACCAAATACCAAACAAGGTACCACAAATTACCACATAGGTGGTAAACGATTATGTATGGAAGGAGTAATCAGGGACCTAGGGACACAAGTGGACAGTAACCTGTTATGTGACACTCACATTGCCAATGTGGCTAGGAAGACTGTCTACATTGGACACCGTATCATGAAAGGATTCACATCTACATCAACAGAGGTCATTGTGCCCCTATACTGTTCTCTTATCACACCCATAATCTAGTACAATGCCTCATATGGGATGTACCTTACCTGACACCTGCAGCAGTTGGAAAGACCTCAAAGGTACCTCACCAAGAGGGTAAGGGGTCTCAAATATATGTCATATGCTGCCTGGCTGTAGACACCCCAGCTGAATACAGTCACATACTGCCTACACAGAGGCATTGCATGCCTGTTGTACAAGGCCATGCCCAACACAGGAGCAATGGACATGCTCCACCCCAGAAAACTCAAAGCCATTGGAGCTGTGAGAGTGAGAGATGTCAACCTCAACACATAATGAAATAGGATGTGCTGGAGGGACAGATACATAATCCAGAGGCTCCCCACACCCTGGAATAGAATCCCACTCCATATTAGGCAGACCCCCTCACTGACACTCTTCAACAGGAATCTTGCCAAGTGGATGGATGATCGAAGAGTTACACTGGGGGTCTTCACTGTGTCATGTCCAGACAGAGGCACAGCAAAGCAAATCATAAATGGCCATAATATTCACATAGCAAGGGGTGGCGAAAGCCACACACACTCTGGCTAGGCTAACAAATGCCCTAGGGTGGATAGCCTAGTATGAACCTATGAACCTATGAAGATACAAATTGTACAGGACACTAAGGATAATCCCAAGGCTTTCACAACTGATGGTAAGAAACGTGTTGGGAATTCACAGATATGCTCTGAATCACACAAATATCACAAACAACATACCAAACACACACACATATTGCCAACATACATCCTGACAGGTGCAGTGCAAACCCCCTCCCCCAGAATGCAAAATATCTATCCCAGCAGACTGCTGGCCCCCTGACATTGCAGATGCTGAGTAACAGCCAGCATCTACAAAGCAAAACACACAGCAGCAATGGTATGAGATGGTGTCCATGGACTCCAAGACGAATGGAATGCCAAATCACACTACTGCTCAATGTCAGCCTTACCACAGGATATGTACCCAAAGAGCAGTGTACAACAACAGTGGTCTTTCTCAACAAAGGTGTTGCCTGAATGGATACTGAAAACTACCACCCCAGAATCCTGAGAAGCTCGGTCTGCACAGCTATGGAAAGGATCAGCATGTACCGCAGACATAAAGATATTGGGGACCTACTGACACTGGACCCTACCCAGTGTGGCTTTCTTAAGTGCAGATCCTGCCCCTAAACATGTTTGACTCAATTGAAACAGTCATTAAGGTCATTGATGAGGGCAATGTGGTCCACACAGCGTAGCTGGACCTTGCAAAGGCTTCTATACAATACCCTACGTGTTCATTATAGATATGCTCACCAGCTTAAATATAAACCCTATGTCAGTAGAGGGGTTTGCAAACCAGACCAAGGACAGAACAGACATGGTCAGACATGCTGCAGCCATGTCAGACTACAAACCAGATATAACTGGCATCCCACAAGGCTTGGTCCTGGGATCTCCCTTGTCTGGTATATATGTCCCATAGGTACAGGCCAACATGGAAGGACTGTGTCTGAACATGTTTGCAGAGGACTACAACTGCTCACCATATATGATCCACCAGCTGACACAAGCATCCCACAAAAGGGCCACATAGAAACAGACAACTGGTGCCATAGCCATGTCAGCAAGCTAATTGCAGGAAAGGGTATAGTCAACCCCCGTGGATATACAGTAAGTGCCCACCAATTACCACATAGGTGTTAACCCATTACGTACTTAACATGTAATGAGAGACCTGGGGACACAAGGTGATAGATATCCTGCATTGGACAAACATGTGCTGTAGTGTTTACAGAAACATACCATATACCCACCTAATCATGAAGGTTGTCAGATCTAGATAAGGGGAGGTCATTGTGGCTCTGCAGTCATCCTTCATCAGCGTTACAATTGACTACAATAGCCTCTGTGGGATGTACCTCATGAGACACCTCCATCAACTGTAAAGTCCCCAACAGTACCTCACCAGGAGTATCAAAGAGCTTGCACAGATGCCATGTGTTGCCTGATTAAACAAACTGCAGCTACACCCACTGCCATACTGCCCACCCAGAGGCAAGCTGTGCCTGATGTATAAAGCCATGTCCAAGCTAGTATCAATAAACATGCTGCACCTTGTACAATCTGAATGGCAGTGAGCTATGCACATGAGAGACCTGAACCCCAGCACTGACTTACATAGGACAAGCTGTACTGCATGATCCATAACACAGAAGCCACCCCACCCATGAGTAAACTCCCAGTACAGGCTACCCATAGAGTCACTTATCGATTCTCCTCAAGAGGAATCTTGATGAGTGGATGGGAGATGGTAGCTTTACCCTGGGTATCACTGTCATGTCACAGGTAGACAGAGGCACAGTATACTAACCATGACATATGTCATGGCAAACTCCACTTACAATGTGTGTCGAAGGACAAACACACTCTCAGACTAGCATTAGAAATGGCCTAGGGCACATCGCTAGTGTTTGCAAATGTACACCTATGTTGTGGAATACACTACCAATGTTGGACAAGCCTGGTTTAAGTAGTTCATATCTGAACATAATGCAACATGGTCAGATGTGCACAACTGGCCCCTAACCAGGCTGTTGTGCTCACTATGGAAATGTAAAGCAGTGATAGGACTAAAGCCCAGGATACTATCCACCACAGTCAAAGTACTGAACCAATACACTATACAGTACTACAGTGTTAGGTCAGTGTGAAAGGATGTTGACAACTGTATGCAAAGTATCCCATGCAAACCCTGCAGGCGCAGTATAATCCTGTTGTGTTCACACACAAAGCAGTTGTACAGTAACTACACAACATGACACACAACACACATCCAGAAATGGGAGATATTTGTTGAAGTTCACTCATCCACAAATGTGGTGGGCTGCAGAGTTCAACATATGGAAAGCTCACACTGGGCATGCTCACACACTTGGATAAATGAGACATATGTCAGACAACATGCCATGGGAAGGCTGAACTGGGCATGCTCACACACACAGGCCAAATCTCAGTTTAGCAGTTGGCCACACATATCTGGTATTTTTACGTGTTATTCCAGGAACCAACCACATTACAGCAATCTGCCCAGTGCACACAGTTAAATGACTACAGAGACATACGTGATATAGTGGATCCCTCCCATATGCAAACATCTTCCACAGATACACAAGTTGTTCATACAAACAGGGAATGCTATGGCAATAACGACGTGCAAACAGTCTATCAGCGACAAATAATGTGCATTTGACAATTAAACATATGGGTGTAGAGGTCAACACTAGGCTGTTTGCCCTAGGGAATGACAGCTTAGCCAGAGTGTGCTTGGCGTCTGCCTCCCCACAGGATGCACATTCCCCTTTCTAAACACTGATGCTGTCAGCACCCTATAAGTACAGCAGGAGAAGAGAAACCTCCCAGTAATGTGAATAGCGCGCTCTGCTAATGCATCCATCTCAAGTGTCATAACATAGTTAGGTAGGGGTTTGAATCCTGCAAATGCTCAGTGTGAGTGGGGTTGGTGTGTGTGCAAGTCTGTGGGAGGAAAATGTCCTTTTTGGCAACTGGGAAAATACACTACAGGATGCACATTCCCCTTTCTAAACACTGATGATGTCAGCACCCTATAAGTATAGCAGGAGAAGGGAAACTTCACAGTAATGCGAATAGCGCGCTCCGCTAGTGCATCTGTCCCTAGTATCATAACATAGTTAGGTAGGGGTTTAATCCTACAAATGCTCGGTGTGTGTGAGTGGGGTTGGTGCGTGTGCAAGTCTGTGTGAGAGAAATATCCCTTTTGGCAACTGGGAAAACACAATACAGGATGCATATTCCCCTTTCTAAACACTGATGATGTCAGCACCCTATAAGTAAAGCAGGAGAAGGGAAACCTCCCAGTAATATGAATAGCATTCTCTGCTACTGCATCCATCTCAAGTGTTATAACATAGTTAGGTAGGGGTTTGAATGAGGGGGGTTAGTGTGTGTGTGAGGGAAATGTCCCTTTTGGCAACTAGGAGAACAGACTACAGGATGCACATTCCCCTTTCTAAACACTGATGATGTCAGCACCTTATAAGTACAGCAGGAGAAAGGAAACCTCCCAATAATGCGAATAGCGCTCTCCGCTAATGCATCTGTTTCAAGTGTCATAACATAGTTAGGTAGAGGTTTGAATCCTGCAAATGGAAATTGTGTGTGAAAAAAATATCCCTTTTGGCAACTAGGAGAACAGACTACAGGATGCACATTCCCCTTTCTAAATACTGATGATGTCAGCACCCTATAAGTACAGCAGGAGAAGAAAAACCTCCCAGTAATACGAATAGCATGCTCCGCTAATGCGTCCGTCTCGAGTGTCATAAAATAGTTAGGTAGGGGGTTGAATCCTACAAATGCTCAGTGTGTGCGAGTGGGGTTGGTGTCTGTGTGAGGGAAATGCCCCTTTTGGCAACTGGGAAAACACACTACAGGATGCACATTCCCCTTTCTAAACACTGATGATGTCAGCACCCTATAAGTATAGCAGGAGAAGGGAAACTTCACAGTAATGCGAATAGCGCGCTCCGCTAATGCATGTGTCCCAAGTATCATAACATAGTTAGGGAGGGGTTTGAATCCTACAAATGCTCGGTGTGTGTGAGTGGGGTTGATGTGTGTGCAAGTCTGTGTGAAGGAAATGTTCCTTTTGGCAACTGGGAAAACACAATACAGGATGCATATTCCCCTTTCTAAACACTGATGATGTCAGCACCCTATAAGTAAAGCAGGAGAAGGGAAACCTCCCTGTATACGAATAGCGTTCTCTGCTACTGCATCCATCTCAAGTGTCATAACATAGTTAGGTAGGGGTTTGAATCTTGCAAATGGCAAGTGTGTGTGTTTGGATGAGGGGGGTTAGTGTGTGTGTGTGAGGGAAATGTCCCTTTTGGCAACTAGGAGAACAGACTACAGGATGCACATTCCCCTTTCTAAACACTGATGATGTCAGCACCTTATAAGTACAGCAGGAGAAAGAAAACTTCCCAATAATGCGAATAGTGCGCTCTGCTAATGCGTCCGTCTCAAGTGTCATAACATAGCTAGATAGAGGTTTGAATCCTGCAAATGGCAAGTGTGTGTGTTTGGATGAGGGGGGTTAGTGTGTGAGAAAAATATCCCTTTTGGCAACTAGGAGAACAGACTACAGGATGCACATTCCCCTTTCTAAATACTGATGATGTCAGCACCCTATAAGTACAGCAGGAGAAGAAACACCTCCCAGTAATGCGAATAACATGCTCTGCTAATGCGTCTGTCTCGCGTGTCATAAAATAGTTAGGTAGGGGGTTGAATCCTACAAATGCTCAGTGTGTGCGAGTGGGGTTGGTGTGTGTGTAAGTCTGTGTGAGGGAAATGTCCCTTTTGGCAACTGGGAAAACACAATACAGGATGCACATTCCCCTTTCTAAACACTGATGATGTCAGCACCCTACAAGTACAGCAGGAGAAGGTATGTGGCATGGACAATGACTGAGTCATATGTGTCCATGCCTCTGACTGACCTGTATGCTTGTGTTATGTGGTGGACCATAGTGCCCCACAGGCATATCACTGTGACCTTCACCTTGTCCAGCCTGGTGAGCGTGACTACACTTTACTGGACAATAAAGGTAGCTAACACAACTGTGGCAGGTGTGTTGTCTAGCCGTACAGGCTGTGACTAGCACACAGGATTTGTGTGCTATGTGTTATGTGTGATGTGTTCAGGCATAACGTATGCCTGTGTGCCAGCTGCAGAGGTGTGTGCCGCTCAGGCAGGATGCTATTCTAAGGCTCCACGAATGGCCCAGTGTGTTCACGTGCTTGTATTGCTGTCAGTGTAGGCCTACATCAGACTGGTATTGTAGTCACTGTAGTATTGCATGCCACCTGACAGGTTATGCCAGTACTGGGTTCAGAGTGCTTAGTCCCCAGTTTGGCTATGTGGTTCCATCTCATACATGTGTTGTACGTCCATGTGTAGGGGAGAGGGTTGACTGTGTACATGTGGCAGCTGTGACATTGCCACGACCCACATATTCCACAACTGTAGCATAGAGGTGACTGACAACTGACCTTTGAACATGCTACCATAGTATTGTAATTGCCATGATGATTAACAGCACATAGGGCCAATGGGGAAAAGGTACATAGGTTCATAGGTTCATAGCATCATACTAGGCTATCTGCCCTAGGGCATTTAAGAACCTAGCCAGAATGTGTTTGGCTGTCGCCATCCATTGTAAATATATCTTGCCATTCCCTTTTCCGAGGTTAGTATACTGTGCCTCTGTCTAACAGTGACACAGAAGTGATACCCAGGGTAAACCTACAATGTCCCATCCACTCATCAAGATTCCTCTTGAAGAGAGTCAGTGAGGGACTCTGCCTAACCTGGACTGGGATTTTATTCCAGAGTGAAGTGAGCCTCTGGGTTATGAATCTGTCCCTCCAGCATGTCCTATTTATGCTGAGGCTCAGGTCTCTCAAGCGTGTAGCCCGATGGGATTTGGATATTCTCAGATGCAGCATGCCCATTAATTCCGGGTTCGACATGGTGTTATACATTAGGCACAGATCGCCTCTGAACAGGCAGTATGCCACTGAGTAGAGCTGAGGTTTATTTAAACGGTCAGCATATGGCATCTGTTTGAGCCCTTTGATCCTCTTGGTGAGGTACTTGTGGGGTCTTTCCAGTTGCTGCAGGTGTCTGGTAAGGTACATCCCAACAGGGGGATTGTACTCAATTATGGACCTGATGAGGGATGAGTAAAGAGGCATGATGTCCTCCCCTGATGTAGATGTGAATCCCTTCATGATGGGGTGGGCTATATACAATGTCTTTCTAACCACTTTGGCCACGTGGTTGTCAAATGAGAGATTGCTATCAACTTGGGTCCCCAGGTCCCTAATTACTTCTTCTGTATGTAATGGAGTACCACCTATGTGGTACTTTGTGGGCACTTTGTTTTTGCCAAAGGGGATGACTATACACACTCTTGCATTCAGCTGGAGGCCATGGCTCTGGCACAAGTTGTCTGTTTCTATGATGCCCCTTTGGAAGATGCTTGTGTCGGCTGGAGAGTCGATTATGGCGGCCAGTTTGCAGTCATCTGCCTATTTGGTTACAGTCCTTCCATGTTGGCCTGTACCTCTGATAAATATATACCAAACAAGAGAGGTCCCAGGACTGAGCCTTGTGGGACACCACTTGTAACTGGTTTGGAGTCTGGCATGGCTCCAGCAATTCTAACCATGTGGGTTCTGTCCTTGAGCCAGTGTGCAATCCATCTAGTGACATAGGGGCTTATATTTAAGCTGGTGAGCTTCTCTAGAATGCCCGAGTGGGGTATTGATTTGAAGGCTTTTGCGAGGTCCAGGTAGGCTGTGTGAACCACCTTCCCCTTGTCAATGGCCTTGGTGACTGTTTCAAAGAAATCAACCAGGTTTGAGAGGCAGGATCTGCCCTTAACAAAGCCAAACTGGGTATGAACCAGTGTCTGTAGGTCCCCAATATCTATATTTATGTAGTCCATGATGATCCTTTCCATAGCTCTGCAGACCAAGCTAATGTGGCTTATGGGGGGCCGGGGAATTTTAAAAATTTT
>NC_056727.1:126129617-126152095 GCF_019279795.1 Protopterus annectens
TTCAGTGCATAAATTCACCCTCCACACTGAAAGGGGGCCAATTAATATGTAATTCCCAAAAAAAGAAAAAAAGAGTTTGACATCCCTTTTTAAAAAACTTTTTCCCCCCCCAAAGATGCTCAGGTAAGAGCCGCCCTCTCCAAAGCAATACACACTGCATCAATGGGACGAGACAGTGTCCCGGGCTGTGTCCTACATGACCACCAAGCCATGCTACTACCAAACATAAACCTACTGTTCAATCCCAGCCTTACTACAGGATATCTGTCCAAAGTGTGGCGTACAGCAACAGTGGTCCCTCTACAGAAAGGTGGTGCCTCAATGGATCCTGGACACTATCACCCCATAAGCCACACTAGCTTGGTCTGCAGAGCTATGGAAAGGATCATCATGGACCACATAAATATAGATATTGCGGACCTACAGACACTGGTTCATACCCAGTTTGGCTTTGGTAAGGGCAGATCCTGCCTCTCAAACCTGGTTGATTTCTTTGAAACAGTCACCAAGGCCATTGACGAGGGGAAGGTGGTTCACACTGCCTACCTGGACCTCGCAAAAGCCTTCAAAACAATACCCCACTCGGGCATTCTAGAGAAGCTCACCAGCTTAAATATAAGCCCCTATGTCACTAGATGGATTGCACATTGGCTCAAGGACAGAACCCACATGGTTAGAATTGCTGGAGCCATGCCAGACTCCAAACCAGTTACGAGTTGTGTCCCACAAGCCTCAGTCCTGGAACCTCTCTTGTTTGGTATATATTTATCAGAGGTACAGGCCAACACAGAAGGACTGTGGCTGACCAAATATGCAGATGACTGCAAACTGGCCGGCATAATCGACTGTCCAGCCAACACAAGCATCTTCCAAAGGGGCATCATAGAAACAGGCAACTTGTGCCAGAGCCATGGCCTCCAGCTGAATGCAAAAGTGTGTATAGTCATCCCCTTTGGCAAAAACAAAGTGCCCACAAAGTACCACATAGGTGGTACTCCATTACGTACAGAAGAAGTAATTAGGGACCTGGGGACCCAAGTTGATAGCAATCTTTCATTTGACAACCACGTGGCCAAAGTGGTTAGAAAGACATTGTATATAGCCCACCCCATCATGAAGGGATTCACATCTACATCAGGGGAGGACATCGTGCCTCTTTACTCATCCCTCATCAGGCCCATAATTGAGTACAACCCCCCTGTCGGGATGTACCTTACTAGACACCTGCAGCAACTCAGTGGCATACCGCCTGTTCAGAGGCGATCTGTGCCTAATATATAGCACCATGTCGAACCTGGAATTAATGGGCATGCTGTACCTGAGAATATCCATATCCCATCGGGATACATGCTTGAGAGACCCGAGCCTCAGCACTGAAATAAATAGGACATGCTGGAGGGACAGATTCATAACCCAGAGGCTCACTTCACTCTGGAATAAAATCCCAGTCCAGGTTAGGCAGAGTCCCTCATTGACTCTTTTCAAGAGGAATCTTGATGAGTGGATGGGACATTGTAGGTTTACCCCGGGTATCACTTCTGTGTCACTGTTAGACAGAGGCACAGTATACTAACCTCGGAAAAGGGCATGGCAAGATATATTTACAATGGATGGTGACAGCCAAAGACATTCTGGCTAGGTTCTTAAATGCCCTAGGGCAGATTGCCTAGTATGACGCTATGAACCTTGTTCCCCATTAGCCCTATGTGCTGTTAATCACCATGGCAATCACAATACTATGGTGGCATGTTCAAAGGTCAGTTGTCAGTCACCTCTGTGCTACAGTTGTGGAATATGTGGGTCATGTGGCAATGTCACAGCTGCCACATGTACACAGTCAACCCTCTCTCCTACACATGGACGTACAACACATGTATGAGATGGAACCACATAGCCAAACTGGGGAATAAGCACTCTGAACCCAGTACTGGCATAACCTGTCAGGTGGCATGCAATACTACAGTGACTACAATACCAGTCTCATGTAGACCTACACTGACAGCAATACAAGCACGTGAACACACTGGGCCATTCGTGGAGCCTTAGAATAGCATCCTGCCTGAGCGGCACACACCTCTGCAGCTGGCACACAGGCATACGTTATGCCTGAACACATCACACATAACACATAGCACACAAATCATGTGTGCCAGTCATAGCCTGTACGGCTAGACAACACACCTGCCACAGTTGTGTTGGCTACCTTTATTGTCTGGTACAGTATGATCATGCTCACCAGGCTGGACAAGGTGAAGGTCACAGTGATATGCCTGTGGGGCACTATGGTCCACCACATAACACAAGCATACAGGTCAGTTAGAGGCATGGACACATATGACTCAGTCATTATCCATGCCACATACCTTCTCCTGCCATTTGCAGGATTCAAACCCCTACCTAACTGTGTTATGACACTCGAGACGGACGCATTAGCAGGGTGCGCTATTCGCATTACTGGGAGGTTTCCCTTCTCTTGCTGTACTTATAGGGTGCTGACATCATCAGTGTTTAGAAAGGAATATGTGCATCCTGTAGTCTGTTCTCCTAGTTGCCAAAGGACATTTCCCTCACACACACTACCCCCCTCAGCCAAACACACACACTTGCCATTTGCAGGATTCAAACCCCTACCTAGCTATGTTATGACACTCGACGGACGATTAGCAGGCGCGCTATTCGCATTACTGGGAGGTTTCTTTTCTCTTGCTGTACTTATAGGGTGCTGACATCATCAGTGTTTAGAAAGGGGAATGTGCATCCTGTAGTCTGTTCTCCTAGTTGCCAAAAGGGACATTTCCCTCACACACAATTGCACACACACGAACCACTCTCAGCCAAACACACACTTGCCATTTGCAGGATTCAAACCCTACCGAACTATGTTATGACACTTGAGACGGACGCATTAGCGGAGCGCGCTATTCACATTACTGGGCGGTTTCCCTTCTCTTGCTGTACTTATAGGGTGCTGACATCATCAGTGTTTAGAATGGGGAATGTGCATCCTGTAGTCTGTTCTCCTAGTTGCCAAAAGGGACATTTCCTCATACACAATTGCACACACACTAACCCCTCAGCCAAACACACACTTGCCATTTGCAGGATTCAAACCCCTACCTAACTATGTTATGACACTTGAGACGACGATTAGGAGCGCTATTCGGATTACTGGGAAGTTTCTCTTCTCCTGCTGTACTTATAGGGTGCTGACATCATCGGTGTTTAGAAAGGGGAATGTGCATCCTGTTGGGAGGCAGGCGTAAACACACTCTGGCTAAGCTGTCATTCCCTAGGGCAAACAGCCTAGTGTTGACCTCTACACCCATATGTTTAATTGTCAAATGCACATTATTTGTTGCTGATAGACTGTTTGCACGTCTTTATTGCCATAGCATTCCCTGTTTGTATGAACAACTTGTGTATCTGTGGAAGATGTTTGCATATGGGAGGGATCCACTTTATCGCGTATGTCTCTGTAGTCATTTAACTGTGTGCACTGGGCAGATTGCTGTAATGTGGTTGGTTCCTGGAATAACACGTAAAAATACCAGATATGTGTGGCCAACTGCTAAACTGAGATTTGGCCTAAGTGTGTGAGCATGCCCAGTTCAGCCTTCCCATGGCATGTTGTCTGACATATGTCTCATTTATAAAAGTGTGTGAGCATGCCCAGTGTGAGCATTCCATATGTTGAACTCTGCAGCCCACCACATTTGTGGATGAGTGTGAACTTCAACAAATATCTCCCGTTTATGGTTGTGTGTCATGTTGTGTAGTTACTGTACAACTGCTTTGTGTGTGAACACAACAGGATCATACTGTGCCTGCAGGGTTTGCATGGGATACTTTGCATACAGTTGTCAACATCCTTTCACACTGACCTAACACTGTAGTACTGTATAGTGTACTGGTTCAGTACTTTGACTGTGGTGGACAGTATCCTGGGCTTTAGTCCTATCACTGCTTTACATTTCCATAGTGAGCACAACAGCCTGGTTAGGGGCCAGTTGTGCACATCTGACCATGTTGCATTATGTTCAGATATGAACTACTTAAACCAGGCTTGTCCAACATTGGTAGTGTATTCCACAACATAGGTGTACATTTGCAAACACTAGCGATGTGCCCTAGGCCATTTCTAATGCTAGTCGGAGAGTGTGTTTGTCCTTCGACACACATTGTAAGTGGAGTTTGCCATGACATATGCCATGGTTAGTATACTGTGCCTCTGTCTACCTGTGACATGACAGTGATACCCAGGATAAAGCTACCATCTCCCATCCACTCATCAAGATTCCTCTTAAGGATAATCGATAAGTGACTCTATGGGTAGCCTGTACTGGGAGTTTACTCATGGGTGAGGGTGGCTTCTGTGTTATGGATCATGCAGTACAGCTTGTCCTATGTAAGTCAGTGCTGGGGTTCAGGTCTCTCATGTGCATAGCTCACTGCCATTCAGATTGTACAAGGTGCAGCATGTTTATTGATACCAGCTTGGACATGGCTTTATACATCAGGCACAGCTTGCCTCTGGGTGGGCAGTATGGCAGTGTGTGTAGCTGCAGTTTGTTTAATCAGGCAACACATGGCATCTGTGCAAGCTCTTTGATACTCCTGGTGAGGTACTGTTGGGGACTTTACAGTTGATGGAGGTGTCTGCTGAGGTACATCCCACAGGGGCTATTGTAGTCAGTTGTAACGCTGATGAAGGATGACTGCAGAGCCACAATGACCTCCCTTTATCTAGATCTGACAACTTTCATGATTAGGTGGGTATATGGTATGTTTCTGTAAACACTACAGCACATGTTTGTCCAATGCAGGATATCTATCACCTTGTGTCCCCAGGTCTCTCATTACATGTTAAGTACGTAATGGGTTAACACCTATGTGGTAATTGGTGGGCACTTACTGTATATCCACGGGGGTTGACTATACACTTTTCTGCAATTAGCTTGCTGACATGGCTATGGCACCAGTTGTCTGTTTCTATGTGGCCCTTTTGTGGGATGCTTGTGTCAGCTGGTGGATCATATAGGGTGAGCAGTTTGTAGTCCTCTGCAAACATGTTCAGACACAGTCCTTCCATGTTGGCCTGTACCTATGGGACATGTATACTAGATGAGGGAGATCCCAGGACCAAGCCTTGTGGGATGCCAGTTATATTGGTTTGTAGTCTGACATGGCTGCAGCATGTCTGACCATGTCTGTTCTGTCCTTGGTCTAATTTGCAACCCCTCTACTGACATAGGGGTTTATATTTAAGCTGGTGAGCATATCTATAATGAACAAATAGGGTATTGTATAGAAGCCTTTGCAAGGTCCAGCTACGCTGTGTGGACCACATTGCCCTCATCAATGACCTTAATGACTGTTTCAATTGAGTCGAACATGTTTAGGGGCAGGATCTGCACTTAAGAAAGCCACACTGGGTAGGGTCCGGTGTCAGTAGGTCCCCAATATCTTTATGTCTGCGGTACATGCTGATCCTTTCCATAGCTGTGCAGACCGAGCTTCTCAGGATTCTGGGGTGGTAGTTTTCAGTATCCATTCAGGCAACACCTTTGTTGAGAAGGACCACTGTTGTTGTACACTGCTCTTTGGGTACATATCCTGTGGTAAGGCTGACATTAAGCAGTAGTGTGATTTGGCATTCCATTCGTCTTGGAGTCCATGTTGGACTCAGCCCAGGACACCATCTCATACCATTGCTGCTGTGTGTTTGCTTTGTAGATGCTGGCTGTTACCTCAGCATCTGCAATGTCAAGGGGCCAGCAGTCTGCTGGGATAGATATTTTGCATTCTGGGGTTGCACTGCACCTGTCAGGATGTATGTTGGCAATATGTGTGTGTGTTTGGTATGTTGTTTGTGATATTTGTGTGATTCAGAGCATATCTGTGAATTCCCAACACGGTTCCTACCATCAGTTGTGAAAGCCTTGGGATTATCCTTAGTGTCCTGTACAATTTGTATCTTCATAGGTTCATACTAGGGCATTTGTTAGCCTAGCCAGAGTGTGTGTGGCTTTCGCCACCCCTTGCTATGTGAATATTATGGCCATTTATGATGTGCTTTGCTGTGCCTCTGTCTGGACATGACACAGTGAAGACCCCCAGTGTAACTCTACGATCATCCATCCACTTGGCAAGATTCCTGTTGAAGAGTGCCAGTGAGGGGCTCTGCCTAACATGGAGTGGGATTCTGGTCCAGGGTGTGGGGAGCCTCTGGATTATGTATCTGTCCCTCCAGCACATCCTATTTCATTATTTGTTGAGGTTGACATCTCACTCTCACAGCTCTGATGGCTTTGAGTTTTCTGGGGTGGAGCATGTCCATTACTCCTGTGTTGGGCATGGCCTTGTACAACAGGCATGCAATGCCTCTGTGTAGGCAGTATGCGACTGCATTCAGCTGGGGTGTCTACAGCCAGGCAGCATATGACATATGTTTGAGACCCTTTATCCTCTTGGTGAGGTACCTTTGAGGTCTTTCTAACTGCTGCAGGTGTCAGGTAAGGTACATCCCATATGAGGCATTGTACTAGATTATGGGTGTGATAAGAGAACAGTATAGGGGCACAATGACCTCTGTTGACGTAGATGTGAATCCTTTCATGATACGGTGTCCAGTGTAGACAGTCTTCCTAGCCACATTGGCAATGTGAGTGTCACATAACAGGTTACTGTCCACTTGTGTCCCTAGGTCCCTGATTACTCCTTCCATACATAATGGTTTACCACCTATGTGGTAATTTGTGGTACCTTGTTTGGTATTTGGTGGGACATTCATACTGTCCAGTGTCTTCAGGACGGCTGGGTGGTGTTCCTGTGTGTGAGAGTGTGGTCTGTAGCATGCTACAGACCAGGGGTGTAGCTAGGATTTTCAAATTTATACTGACAGCTCTCAAACTGCTACCCCCCTCCCCAGCCAAGCTACGGCCATTCTCGTAATTCACGGTTTGCTCTTTTAGTGTCGATGAAGAGGCATTCGCTATAATGCCACTTCAGTAATATAATATAAATTCACTCAAACTCGGTTCCTTGAATTGAAAATTAACCTGAAATGTCAGTTCTTTGAAAAATGCAGCATGGTAGTTGGGGTAGAGACTTTATGCTTTTGTTTTCTGTAACTGAGGTACAGGTTTTGAGCTTGAGTAAATTATTAACCACCTGCTACCACTAACTAGGATGTTTCATTCACACACACACCCCTACCTACCTCTTAGTGCAAGAAATATGAACAAAGCCTAAAATAAACAGAGACAGATATTAAATAATGTTCTCGTGAACTTAGAAAGTTGCTAGAATAACAGGATTTGTGCTAGTATGAATTTTTCTAAAGGACATGAAGTCTGAAGCTGAAATGTCTGTCATTATTTAGCAACTTCAGCCTTCAATGATTTTCTAGAAAATCACAAAATTTATGAGGAACAGACAAAAAATATGGGGCAAAAATCTGGACATTCTGCAAAATGTGGACAGTTGAGAGGTATGCTACCTACCACACACACACACACACACACACACACACACCCTCTCAACCTCTTACAGCAACAAACTCATAAATAAAACTGAGGCAAAGGCCCAAAATAAGGACATTTTTTAAAATATTGCTCTTATAAACTTAGAAAGATAATAGAATAGTAGTAGGTCTTGCATCAGTGCAATTTTCTGAAAGGTATGAAATCTGAAACTGAAATGTCTGCATTATTTTCTAACTTCAGTCTTTAACAATTTGCCACTAATTTGCCAGAAAACTGCAATTTTATGAAAAACGGACCAAAAATGTGATGCAAAAATATAAAATTGCCAGACAATACAGCTGGGAACCTGTCAAAGGAGGGACAACATTTTAATATGAGCACAGTTAACTTAGAGCATCTGACAAAATTAGAGAATCTACATGCATTTCTGAAATAAAAGTAATGTATAACTCTGATCATTACAGTTATTTATAAAAGTAAAGTAAACCCTCTATGTTTTCTTCCAAAATTGCTATTTTGTGGAGGGATCATTAGGGGAAGAGCAACATTTTGAGCCAAAATCAGGGACAGTTGAGGTTTGGCTATGCCTAATTCTATAAAGCAATTTATTTGCATGTACCTCTCAACCTGTTAATGCAATAAATCTGGACAAGGCCAAATATATTGAGGGAACATATAAACAGTACTAAAAATTGCTCTTGTATAAACTGGGACAGTTGATAGAACAGGTCTTATTTTAGCATGCATTTTTCTGAAGGTTATAAAGTCTGAAACTAGTGTGTCATTATTTAGTGACTTAAATTCCTAAAGCATTTGCCAGAAAACCACAAATTGAGGAACAAACCAAAAATAAGAAGCAAAAAATCTATTCATTCTTTGAAAATCTGGACAGTTGGGAGGTATAGTTCAGCTGGGGCTGTCTAAGTTTGCTGCCCTTCCCTCTCACAAAAACCATGGTCGAATGGAGCCTCCCCCTGCAGCCATTCCAATGATCCATTACTTTGCTATTTCACTCCATTTACCATAAACACTAATGTACATACTGATTTACTTCTATGATGATTTGAACTTCATTTGAAAGTTTTATTTTGCATTTTACAGCACAAACACTAAGACGTCTGCTAAACAAACTTGGCATTAAAACTTCTCTGCCCTTGAAACTCACATTCACTGAAACAACATTAAGACCCACATTCAAAGAAAAATACATTTTACCCGTGGCAGATAAGAATTAATTCTGGGCTGCTTTTAAATCATAGGCCCCTTGCATATGAAACATACATGTGCTCTTTGATACACCTTCCTATTGCTTTGAACATTTTCCAGTAAACAATGAAAGAAAACTGCCCAATTCAGAACATTTCCATCATAAAAGTCTAGTCAAACTTTTACAGTCCACCATTATCAGTAAATAATATGCACAATCTCTGTAGTAAAAAAAGTCATCTAAATAATTCCACGTTAAATAAATCTAACTAATGAAGAGGTTGCTGCTAGCAATCACCTTTATATTTCATGACTTCACCGAAAAATAAAGAGTCTGATGCCCCTGAGGAATAAATTGCCTAAATTACATTAATAATAAGCTAGTAATATTGCAATAGGAAATGGATGGCAAACTGATAAACAGGCTCATAGTTAGTGTCTTAACTTTCAGTACAGCAGCATTCACCCCTTATGGGAGTTGAACCAACAACCTTCTGCATTAAAAGCAAGTACACAACATTTTGTGCTACTAGCAATGTGAGCCGACTTAGCATAATCAGCATTAAACTTCTCTTCCCCTGCAGCTCTCAGCTCCTTGTAAAATCTACGCAATACTCAACTACATCTCAACTTCGCAGCACAAGAAGTCTGGAAAAAGCCAAATTTATTGGGGTGGGTCAAAAGGGTAAAAAAACAGGAACACATTAAACATTGCTTGTATAATCTTGGAAAGCTGGTAGAATAAAATGATGTGTTACCATCATACATTTTACTGCCAAGGTCACTGTGCAAAATAGTCAGAGCAACATAGTTTTCTGGATTTTTTGTGGCAAATCAGTGGGGACTGAATTCAATAAATAAAGACAGGCATTTGAGTTTCAAACTTCATATCCTTCAGAAAATGCAAGATAAAACAAGACCTTTTTATTCTAGCAGCTTTCTAAGTGCATAACAGCAATATTTAAATGTTTTCCTTATTTTTGGGCTTTGACCCTCCCTGACTATTTTGGCTTTGTCCAGATTTTGGGCTAAGAGGTTGGGAGCTATGCTCTGGGAACATTTATACAGTTTTCATTATTTATTATTGTTATTAACTATGTAAAACAAAAACTCTGAGAGCTGTCAAGAACACAGATTTTGAACCTAATCTATGTATGTCATTCAAAACATAATATAAATCCAGTAGCACATCAGTACAACTATGCGAGTACACTATAAAACAAACAGCTGTGAACAAGACTGAAATTAGCAATAATCTGTGCATTTTGCAGATTATACAGCAATCAGGAGAGGGTAATATTTACTCAAATTATGCCTCTGAATGATTCATTACTAAATGGTTATGTTACCAGTTCTAAATAAAGTTATTTTGTCTGGTTTTATCTGTAACTGACTGCTATAACACTTAACAGTAAAAATAATGGGATTAAATTGCTGGAATTGTGAGTTATGAATTTAAGTATTTAGACTGTACACACCTCCAAAGCTATAGACATTTTGTTCAAATTTTAAGCATAATCATCACAAATTATATCTTTATGAATTATACTTATGAAAATGTCTTTCCAAAGAAAATTTCAAATAGTTGCACAGACAATACATTTCTATACTGAACTGTGCAATATCTGAATAGCTCATATGGCTGAAATCAATAGAGTATGTACTAAAACTTTAGGTAAAATTGTGATGTTAGGCATCTGCCAGAATTCTTCCCAACTCTTCTGTAAGTAGGAAAGTTAACTGAAATATTGTATGATTCACTAGTTTGTGGATTGTTGTGAAAGAATGATGGTGCTGATGATGATGATGGTAGAGCTTTGTAAGGAAGATATAGTTTAGAGAGGAGTGAGGTGGTAGGTGTACAATCAGCTAGCCTGATGATGGTGGGATTACAGCTAATCATGGACAACTTTGTTTAAGGAATAACAAATGTATAAGAAACTGATATACATTCACTGGCAGCTTGGGATAGATACTGCAAGTGCCATAATGTGAAGAAAAGAGGTCAATGGGGAATCAGACATCCCTCAATAGTGGCTCAATATAGAAAGGTACTGGATGATGAAAAATGCAAAAAGGGAAAACAGTTCTGCCACCAAAGCAGTACAAATAACCACCCACAAATCTTAGCACAACAATGTATGAGCAGCAAGCAATTAAGGATGACAAATAAGGTGAAAATCCGTCGTTTAATAAATATGAACGCTCAACAAACAATCCACGTTTTCGTCCTGAATAAACGGACTTCATCAGATAAAAAAACATACTCATAAGCCCTAGTTTAAGTACATTTTCAAAACATTTCCAGAGACACACACACACACACACACACACACACACACACACACACACACACACACACACACACACACACACTACTCACCAGCCCCTTGGTTCTAAATAAAGTCCTTGACGTGAGACCAACAAATCCTCCTGCTTTAAGTCCTTGAAATCCTCCCGCTTCGACCAACATAACGCTTGCATCCTAAACCGCATTTTGAACTGACGCACGGTGAGCTCCATTCCGACTGGCTGCCCTGATGTGCTGATGTCATCGTCGTGCACTAGTAAAGCGCGAAAACTTTAAAATGCTAAAGCGCGAAAACTTTGAAATGCTACCCCCCCCTTCTAAATACATTGTACTGAAATCAGTACAGTGCGTATGCCTCCCAACGTCCCTGCTACAGACTGTACAGCAGTCTTGCCTACAGTTAGTTGCACAGGGGTGGACTCCAATGCCTTGTGCATTGTCAGTTACCTGGACGTATGGGTGTCTGTGCTGAATATGGATACTCACCCTCCTTTTATGTTTTGTTCCAGGTTTTGGGGCCATGACGCATGATCTGTGGTATAACCTGGTAGTGCTGGTGTGCTGTCAGGAGGCTTGCAGCAGGTTTCTGTCACTGCACAGACATCGATGTTCTCCATACTGGGGATGGCCTCGGGAGCATGCATATTGGGGTTTACACATCTGGCATTGGTCAGCATTACCCTTATGCTTCTTTCCACTTATGTTTTCTAGGGTGGTGGGTTAGTCTTTTCAGCCTTGCCTACGAAAGGCTCTATGGAGGTGGCAAAAGCCTTATCCAATATCCAGACGCCCATGGGTAACAGGTGCAAGCCATCCCAGGAACAGCTGCGTGGCTTGTCAAGCATGACATCCCAAGCAGACAGACATTGGATCCCCTTGGAATGACACCAGTAAGTGTGCCACTTGCTATAACTGATCATTCCGTGTTTGTACTGTGGCATCATTCTTGGTAAGGGTAGGATGCTGCAAACGGTGAGTGTCATACCGGCCTGGACTACATAATCAGAGAGCTCATCTAAGTCTCTTTTCATGTAGTCTAGGGAGGTACATCTCAGGTCATTCACACCAGCATGGACTATGACTGCATCATATTTCTACTTGCTTTGGGGTGACCTGCATACTTGTGTTATGTGGCGTATTGTGGCAGCCTACAGGCAGCTTACTGTACCCTTTCCCTTGTTCAGTCTGGTGTGCGGGACAGCAGTGTGTCTCGCTATGGAGTCATCTATTACAACTGTATCAGGCATGTTGTTTCTCCTTCTGACCTGTGACTGTTTAGCACACCAGCTTTGTGTACTATGTGTTGCATGGGCTATGTTTGGAAGTTGTTTGATTGGGTGTCTGCTTTAGAGGCCTCTGTTGGTGTGCTGTGTTTGTAATTTGTGCCTCCGGGAATGTTTTTCTGTGTTTGTCTTTGGTTTGCAGTTGTGATAGATCTATGTAGGACTGTGTTTGTGGTGTGTGTGGTTACCTTCTCCTCCTGACTAGTTTTGGGAGTACTGAGTTGAGGGAGCTCAGCCTCCAGTTTGGATAGATGGTTGCATCTCTCACATATATTTGTATTTCTTGGGGGGAGTTGGGGGTTGTCTGTGTACTTGGGGCAGGTGTAACGTTGCCTCAAGATTCACAGATTCAACTTGTTGTGGCTGGCCTTAGTGGATTGTATGCGTGGACATATTTCATAGTTTCATAGTATAGTACTAGGCTATCTGCCCTGGGGCATTTGTAAGCCTAGCCATAGTGATGTGGCTTTTGCCACACCGTGAAATGGTACAAAAATGTACAGAATAAATCTAGAATACTGTGCCTCTGTCTAGTAATTGACACAATGAAGGTCCCCTTATATAATAGAATTAGTTTACTGTGCCCCTGTCTAGCAGTGACACAGATGTTTGACCCCTGGGGTAAACGTACGATGTCCCATCCACTCATCAAGATTTCTCTTGAAGAGAGTCAGTGAGGGGCTCTGCCTAATATGAACTGGGATCCTGTTCCAAAGCATGGGAAGCCTCTGGGTTATGAATCTATCCCTCCAGCATGTCCTATTCATACTTGTGCTGAGGTTTAAGTCTTTAGCTCTCGTTATCCTGATGGATTTGGATTTTTTGAAGTGGAGCATGTCCATCAGATCCTGATTGGACATGGCCTTGCACGTCAGGCAGAGATCACCTCTGAGCAGGCGGTGTGCTACTGAATAGAGCTGAAGTTTCTTTAGTCTGGCAGAATAAGACATATGTTGGAGACCCTTGATCCTTTTGGTGAGGTACTTTTGTGGTCTCTCCAGCTGTTGCAAATGCCGGGTGAGGTACATACCAAATGGGGCATTGTACTCAATCATGGGTCTGATGAGGGAGGAATAAAGGGGTACAGTGACATCCTTGGATCTGGATGTGAATCCTTTCATGATGAGGTGTGCAAGGTAGAATGTTTTTCTAACCACTTTGGCAACGTGGGTGTCAAATGAGAGGTCACTGTCTACTTGGGTCCCTAGGTCTCTGATTACTTTTTCCGTACTCAGTGGGTTGCTGTCTATGTGATAATTTGTGGGTACTTTGTTTTTTCCAAAAGGGATGACTATACATTTTTTGGCATTTAGTTTAAGGCCGTGACTACGGCACCAGTTGTCCGTTTCAGTGAGGCCTTTTTGTAGGTTGTGTGTGTCTGCTGGTGTATCGACTATGGCGCCTAGTTTGCAGTCATCTGCAAACTTTGTCAGCCACAGCCCTCCCATGTTTGCTTTAACATCTGAGAAATAAATGCCGAACAAGAGGGGTCCCAGGACAGATCCCTGTGGGACACCACTTGTGACTGGCTTTGAGTGTGACATTGCTCCAACGATTTTAACTTTATGGGTTCTGTCCTTTAGCCAGTTTGCAACCCATCTAGTGTAAGGGTTTACTTTTAAGCTGTTTAGCTTATCTATGATGCCTGAGTGGGGTATTGTGTTGAAGGCCTTAGCCAAGTCCAGATATGCTGTATGGTCTGCTTTGCCCTCATCAATGGCTCTAGTGACTGTTTCGAAACTGCCCTTTACAAAGCCGAACTGGGTGGGGTCAAGTGTCTGTAGGTCCCCTATGTCTCTCTTTATGAGTTCCATAATGATTCTTTCCATAGCTTTGCAGACCAGGCTAGTTAAGCTTATGGGGCGGTAGTTTCCAGGGTCTGTAGAGGCACCCCCCTTGTGGAGTGGAACCACTGTTGCTGTACGCCAGTGTTCAGGTACATATCCCGAAGTAAGGCTAAGGTTAAATAGCATTTTTATGTGTGGGTTTAGCTCCTCTTGGAGTTCACGTAACACGCACCCCGGGATACTGTCAGGACCCATTGATGCTGTGTTTTTTGCTTTGTTTAGGGCGGTTCACACTTAGACATCTGAGATGACAGGGAGATTACATTCAGCTGGGATAAGTATTTCTTCTTTTGGGGGTGAAGGAGGGGAGAAATTTGCACTGAACCTGTCAGCCAGAATGTTAGCAATATCTGTGGATTCAGTGTATTTTTTGTTGTTGTGAACCAACTCTGAGCATATCTGAGGGTTTCCGCCCAGGTTTCTAACATAGCTGAAGAAGGCTTTGTGGTTATCTTTAGTGTCCTTAGCGATTTTTCTCTCAAAGTTTGCCTTGGATGTTTTTATGAGAGAACGTAGTTTTCTGCTAATGTTGATCAGAGATGTCTTCCCTTCATGGGATTTTGCTCTGACGTGCAGTAGCTTCCTTCTTTTGTTATACAATTTGTTTATGGCTGAGGTCCACCAGACAGGACACTTACATTTGGTGGAGAGGGACTTGGATTTGTTTGGGATTGCATGATCCATGCATTCTTGGAGATGTCCATAGAAAGCATTAGTGAAGGATTTGGCATTGTGGGATGTGGTATCCACTGGCACAGTGGGCTTAAAGGATACCATCTCAGTCTTAAGAAGAGTGAAGTCTGCTTTTGAGAAGTTTTTCACTGTGGTCTTTTGTGCTGGGGGTGGAGGTGGGATATGTATATCCAGGGTGATTAGTTTGTGATCAGATCTCACTAGTGAGGGGTGTACTTCCGGTGTGGAGCATTTTGTCCCCATGTTTGTGATGATCAGGTCTAGTATATTATCTCCCCTAGTGGGAGAGGTGACTAGTTGTTCCAGTGCATTTGAATTTATGAATTCCAGGAACCTTTGGGCTAGGGTATTAGGGCTAGAATAATGTACGCAATCTATGTTTGGGTAGTTGAAGTCTCCCAGTATGATGGTATTTTGTGATACATTCATATCCTCCAATGTCTTCAGGAAGGCTTAGTGGGGTTCTTGAGATTGGGAGGGTGGTCTGTAACATGCTACCAGTTGTATAGCAGTTTTGCCTATGGTTAGTTGCACCTGTATGGTCTCTGATGCTTCATGTGTTGCTACTAACCTGGAGGTGTGGGTGTCCTTTATGAATATGGACACTCCCCCTCCCTTTGTGGTTGGGCCCGGGTTTGGGGGCCAAAAAGCATGATACGAGGTATAGCCTGGTAGCGGTGGGGTGCTCTCAGGAGCCTTGAACCAGGTTTCAGTTACTGCACAGACATCGATGTTCTCCATGCTGAAGAGTGCATCAAGTGCCTGCATCTTGAGATTTAGACTTCTGGCATTGAGCAGCATTACCCTTAGTTTTTTTCCATTTCTGTTTTCTAAGGAGGTGGGTTTGTCTTTTGAGCCTTGCCTAAAAAAGGCACTATGGGGGTGGCAAGAGCCTTAGCCAATATCCGGAAGCCCAGTGGTGACAGGTGTAAGCCATCCTTTGCGAAGCAGCGTGGCTTGTCCAACATATCATCCCAGGCAGGCAGACAGACATTGGATCCCCTTAGAATGACACCAGTACTTGAGCCAATTGTTAAAGCTGATCATCTTGTCTTTGTATTGTGGTATCATTCTTGGTGAGGGCAAGATGCTGGTCAGGGTCATACCAGCCTGGGCTACATAATCGGAGAGCTCCTCTATGTCTCTTTTCATGTAGTCCAGGGAGGTACGTCTTAGGTCATTCACACCAGCATGGACAATGACGGAGTCATATTTGTACTTGCTTTGGAGTGACCTGAGTGCGTGTGTTATGTGGCGGATCCTAGCTCTTGATAGACAGCTCGCAGTCACCTTCTCCTTGTTCAGCCTGGTCAGTGGGACATCAGTGTGTCTGACTATGGTGTCACCTATTACTAGTGTATCAGGCAAGGTGTTTGGCCTTCAGGGCTGCGATTGGTTGACACACTGATTTATTGAAGTATGTGTTGCATGTGTTTTGTTTTGAGGTTGTGGATTTTTGGATGTCTGCTTTGGGAGCCTCTGTTGTTTTGGTAAGTTTTTTATTAGAGCCTCCGAGTATGTCTTTGTGTTTTTATTTGTTTGGTTTGCCGTTGTGGTAGGTCTATGTGGGACTGGGATTGTTGTGTGTGTGGTTTCCATCTCCTCCTATCTGGTCATGCCAGCCCTGAGTTGAGAGAGTTCAGCCTCCAGTTTGGCTATATAGTTGCATCTCTCACATGTATTTGTGTTTGTTGGGAGGAGGAGAGGGTTGTCTGTGTACATGAGACAATTGTAGCATTGTCTCAAGATACCCAGATTGACCAGCTGAACTGGAGGCGACGCCAGTAATCTACCACTCGACATGCTAGAACAGTATAAGGGAGTGGTATACCTTTAAGGGAAGTGGATATTCACAGGGGTGGTAAGTAGATGTAGTGCTTTACTTAGTGCGAGAGTGCTTACTTAGTAGAGAAGTATTGAGAACAAGTGCTAGGCTTATTTTATTGCCATACTACTGATCAGTGATTACTTCATTGTTTATGTTTGCTCTATCATGTAGTAGCTTCCTCATTCTCTTGCATGGTTTGGTTATGGCTGGTGTCCACCATGCCAGATGCCTGCGTGTATGGCATTGTGTCTTGTTTTAATTTAGGATTGCATAATCCAAGCATTCCTGGCAGTGTTCATGGAATGGCTATATTACAGGTTCTGAGGTGTGGCCCATATTTTGCACCTGCACAGGACCTTTAATGGATTCCACATCAGTTTGTAGGAGTGCAAATATTGCTTTGCACATGTTTTCCGGCCAGGGACTCTGGTCATGATTTGTATATCCAGTGTAATTACTCTATGGTCTGGTTTTACCAGTGAGCAATACACTTCTCGTATTGCCATCCAGTACCCATGTTGCTGATTATCACATCCAGTATGCTTACCCCTCTTGTGGGAGTGGTATGTTGTTCCTGGGCATTTTGGTTTATGGATTCTATGAACTTTTGTCCTACAATGTTGGAGCTAGTATAATGCTCCCAGTCTATGTCTGGGTATTTTCAGTCGCCCAATATAATGTGGTTTGGAGGATTTGATATATTCATGTATTCCAGCATAGGCCAGGTACAGTTCCTGGTGTTGGGACGGTAGTCTGTAGCAGGCTATAAACTGGGGGGCAGTTTTAGCCACTGTTACTTGACCATGGCTAGTCCATGCTGCTTCTTGTTGTGGTACCAACATGGGGGTGTGGTTATCCTTGACAATTATTGCTAGTCACCCTCCTTTTGTAGCTTGTTCCATGTTTTGAGGCTGTACAGCACAGTATGAGGTGTAACCTGGTAGTGTTAGGGTGCTGTTGTGAGCCTTGACCCAGTTTTCTGTTACAGCACAGATATCAACATTCTCCATACTGGGTGAGTTTAGACTGCATGCATCTTGCTGTTTCGACTTATCCCTTAACTTATTCTTATCCCTTCTGATACCTATGGAGGTAGGTTTGTGTTTTGAGCCTTACCTATTCAGGGCACGCTGTGGGTAACAACAGCCTTTGCCAGTATCCATATGGCCTGCACTGATAGGTGCACGCCAGTCCTAGCAGGTGGAGCATCATGTCATGCTCAGCATGTCATCCCAGGCTGGCACACATTGGATCCCCTTTGACTAACTGCGATACTTCAGTCAATTATTGCACTTGATCATCTCATTGTCATATTGTGGCATGATGCTTGGTGAGGGTAGGATGTTAGTCAGGGTCCTCAGGTGTGCATATAGTACATGGTGTTACATAACACATGGCATTCATGCCTCAGGTGGTGCTGCAGGGCTGCCTCTGTCGGATGCGCATATTACACTTCCCTGTATATGTTTGTGAGCAGGTCATGTCATTTTAGGCATCCATGTTATTATTTGAGTGAGTCAGAGGGAATATCATTTCCAGGGTTCCTACTGAGCCAGTGTATGTGCTATGCATTGCCTCTTTGCCAAGGCCAGGGCATACTGGGCATGCCTCCTTCTGCCTACTGGGGCAGGCTCAGGTTGTTCCTCCTCCGAGTCCTGCTCTGCCTGTGATGGCCTTGGCAATAGTGAGGGACTGTTTGGCCCAGCCCTATGCTGGTCCTGCTGCAGCTGTTTTCGCAAGATCATATTATGTAGCATAGCACATACCATGACAATTTGGGTACATGTAGTTGGTGTGTACTGCAAGGCTCCACCAGATGTGTCCAGACATCGGAACCATGACTTGAGCAGCCCAAACACACGCTCTATTACATTACGTGTTTGTGCATGTGCCTCATTATGGCGTTCCTGTTCAGGTGTGTGTGCGTTTCTGATGGGTGTCATCAGCCACGTCTCCAGTGCATAACCTGCATCCCCCACTAGGTGTTCATGTGGGATGTCCCCATTGGCAAATGTCTGGTACAGCTGCGTCAAATTCCAGATGTGGGAATCGTGGTAACTCCCAGGGCAGCCAGCACACACATTCATTATTATGCCCTGGGCATCACACACGACCTGGCAGTTTATGGAGGGGAAGCCCTTGCAGTTAATGTAGGCCCTACCCCGCTCACCGGCTGGTGCTTTGATGCATATGTGCGTGCAGTCTATTGCACCCACTACCTCAGGGTATTCCGCTATTTGCTGGAAGAGACGCATATTGCTGGCCAATACCTCACGGGCATTGGGGAAATATACATAATCACCGACATGTGCTGACATGGCATCCAGGAACTGGTGCAGTACCCTGGAGGCTGATGCCTGTGATATCCCCATCATATCACCAGTTAGTCTCTGGAAGGTACCTGTTGCTAGTATTCTTAGGCCAACACATACCTTGGTTTCCACTGGGATGGGTTCCCCTCTGTTGGTTCTGTGTGTGAGGCGTGGCCTGCACAGCTTCACTATTTGCTGCAGGATGTCTCTGTCCACTCTATAGCGCTCTACTATCTCTAGCTTATGTAACCCGTGGCAGGTGACCCTGGGCCTGTGCAGTCTGTCTGGGTCTCCCCCAGGCTACCAGACTTACTTGGTTGTCTCCAAGCCTGACTGCCTGTAACTGCACAAGCACAGGGTACTGCACTATCAGCATTATTCTCTATCAGGACATCTGCAGGTATATCCTCAAACATACCTACTTGCTGGCTTCCTTTTCCACCCTCCCAGTCAAGGTGAACTTTAGCCAAAGGTATTTGGAATTGGATCCCTCCTAAAGCTCTGACGGAGTAGACTGCCCAGGCAAGTAGTGCTCCTCTGTAACCATTACAGGCTTTACAATGGTTATATCAGAGGCTGTGTCTCTCTTGGCAATGGCCTCTTTGCCATTCACTACAATAGGATATAGCCTCTGGTGGTAGTTTGGTACCCTTGTTGTCCCAAGACAACCTACTATTGGCATTTTATATTTCCCACTTACTGGCTCACTCAGCTCTGGTTCCCCACCATGCCTCTGTGGACACCTGTATGCCACATGGCCCCACTGGTTGCATTCAAAACATTTAACCCCAGCTCCTGGACTTATATCTGAACTAGTGGCTTCCCCTGCTACTGGCAGATTCTGTTATGGCAGTCTGTGCTGCCCACCATGGGTTCCTGTAGACCCATGAGCAATACTGGGGGTCCCCTTCCTGTGCAGGGCTGCTCTGCTTGCCAGGTATAGGTCCCCCTTCTTCCCCAACTCATCTGAAGTAGCACATTGTCTATCAGCTAACCAAATCCTCATGTCCTCAGGCAATGTTCTAAGGGCTTGTTCCCTCACCAAAAGGTCTGCCAGCCATTCAGAAGTGGTGACCTGACATCCACTTACCCACCTATGGAAATAAGTGCTCAGTTCAGCAACATATTCACACACATTTGTCTGCCTTGCATCACAAAACCTTTTCCTATACATTTCAGGTGTTAGCTTAAACAGTTCTAAAAGACATTTCTTAACAGCAGTATAATCACAACATGCAACATCAGGCATTTTAGATGATACAATTACAGCTTTACCATGGAGTAAGGGGATCAGGAACTGTACCCAGAGCCCTTGGTCAACTTCATACTGTTTACATACCCTCTCAAGCATATGAATGAAACTATCAAAATTATCCCCCTCTTTAAACTGCAGAAGAAATTTACTGACCTTTTGTGCTTTTGGGGTTCAGTTACTCTCGTTCTCATTACCCCCAGATTCTGGCAAAGTGTCATCATCTCCTTTTCATGATGCCTCTTTTTTCCTCAGCTTCTAGGCTTAGCAGTTTCTCATTCTGCTTGCTCTCTAGACACCTCAGTCACTCAGCTGCTTCTAATTCCACATGCCTGGCCTCCAACTCAAGTCTCTTAAGCTCCAGCTGGATTTTTTTTAAGTCCACCGCAGAAAGGTTGAGCTGTCTATTCTCTGAGGGTATTATATCTCCACTGCCAGTCTGATTTTCTGATGCAGCTGTAACCAAGGCTGCAATCAGGTCTGCCTTAGTCAGGTTTCCGTGCACCAATCCCCTAGCCTGGCACATCTCAGCCAGCTGGCTCCTTGTCCATACTCCTCTGCTGGCATGCTGCCTCCTCACCCTAACTAATCTAACAAAATAAATAAAACAATTGTTATCTGAACTCTGAGTATTCACTGCATGGCTGTTTTAGAGTACAAAACACCTTGAAAGCTCACTGTACACAAGCTACAGGATTCACTCCACCAACACCACTACAAGCCAATTAGTATTTGCCAACTAATTAATATGTGATGTGGATATCCCACCACTGCCAAACACAAATGTGAGTATATCCCAATGACTGCCACCACAAATGTGATGCCCGTGCCCTGGCCCAGCAGTCAAGGAGCCTCAATCCTCACCACTAACACCAGTGAGGGTGTGTCATATATGAGGAAAGGATAACAAATACACACAGTAAAGTGCAGTTTCCCTTAAGAGCACACAGAGATCACAGTCAGTCCGAGGCTGGTCGCTCCCTTGCTCTCCAGGTCCCCAATAAGATTCCCCACTGGCACAGTTATAGGGTCCAAATCTCAGCCTAGTGTGCAAGCTAAAACCGCTAGCACCCTCTCTGTCCAACCAGTGCTTTGTGTCCCTGCCCAAGTAGCTGTCACACACACACACACACACACACACACACACACACACACACACACACACACACACACACACACACACATGCACTTTGAGATAAGAGTTTATACAACTACACGGACTCTCCTGGGGAAGGTTGGCACAGTTTCTACAGCTGTGGTCCCTTTCTCCCAGACTATACAGTAGTTCCACTTGCCGCCACCCACTTATACCTATCATCTACTCAAAGGCCCTTGAAAGGATGTCCAATTATTACTGTGTAATATTATTATCCAATTGGTAGTCTAGCCCAGGGCTAAAGCTATAGGAGTGGCTTTGTACAATTTTACCAAAGGCATACAAGTACTCTAAAGAGCTTAAATTATCTCTACACAAACCAGCCACGTTAAATGGTTTTAAAATATTTAATAATAAATAATTAAAACCACAAGACAGGACTTTCTACTACACATTGCTAGTCAAGAGTTCAGAGATCATACAGAAATGCTTAAAATAATTCAGTAGTACAGTTCTGACATCACAGAAAAACAGTCTAATCTTTCCAGTTTCTAGCTACTTCTAAAAGAAAACATAAGTCTAAGATAACTTACATGTGAGCAAGACAGTGCTGTGAGTTGGATGATCAAGACAAAAATGCTTAATGCCCTCCGATTCTCTCTGTTTAATTTGCTATTGCAGTTCTTGGTCCCATTACATAATTTCTTTTACACTCTCCTGGTGTTGCCATGCCAACAGATACTACATAATCTTGCACCTGCAGGAAACTGCATCAATAAAATGCATTCTATATGTAAACTGTAGTAATTATTCCTTAAGTTAAAATAATAGGCAGGATGCTTCACTCCAGACTCATCTACTCCAAATTCTAACTTCAAAGGGACAGGCATGAAATAATTTCAACTTCAAAGGACAGACAAGAAATGCTTGACTTAGCTTTCTTTGCAGCAGAGGGCAATGTTGCTACTTTGTTTAAAGTTCAACATTTCACAGCATATTCTTTCAATTAAGAAAACAAGTCTGTAGTTCATTATTCATATTTACAAATGATAGAATTATGTATAAAATCCTATCTTCAGCCTACAACTCTTAAACTATCTTCTTCCTTTTCTCCAGGCCCCTTTTTTTACCTTCAAAATTATTCACCCCTTACAATTTACTGAATA
>NC_056727.1:126152595-126171707 GCF_019279795.1 Protopterus annectens
CCTGGCGCTAGGACCATTTCATGGGGAAGGAAGGCATGCATTTTCTGTCTCTCCAGTCTGCATCCCAGCAACATCAAGTCTGTGTAGGAACCAGGTGTGACTTTTTTGCAGTTAAAGATCATAACCCAGACCTGCCAGAAGGTCACCCAGATAGCTGGAGGGACAGGTTCATAACCCAGAGACTGCCCATGCTATGGAATAGACTTCCCATACATGTCAAGCAGAGTGCCTTCACTGGCCCTCATCAAGAGAAATCTTGATGAGTGGATGGGAAATAGAAAATTCACCTAGGGGATCACTCCAGTGGCTCTACTTGACAGAGGCACTGGGAACTAAGGTCGGGTGGCACTACGCCAGGGTAATCCGATGAGCTAGGCTTGTAAAGGCTACAGGGCCATTAGCCTAGCACACATCTATAAACCTATATCTTGTGCAGGACCCTGGGAAATAGGGGGAGAGGAGCATAAGCATACAGAAACATCCCCTTCAAAGAGAAAGAGATGGCATCCACCTTCCAAGTCAAAGGACATGGGACTCTGAAACACAAGCAAGGAAATTACTTGTTAAGATGAGAGACAAAAGGACCCACCTGAGGAATACCCCACAGATGTACTATGTCCCAGATCACCTCTCTGTGAAGCATCCATTCATGAGGTTTGGGTCCTGGACCTGCTCAGTAAGTATGCCACAAGGTTATGTTCGGAAGAAATATAGATGGCCCGAAGAGTTACCCGATGGCAGACAGCTAAATTCCAGGTCTGAAGAGCTAATCTGAAAAGAAGATAAGACCCTCTGTCCCCTGTTTGTTGACATATCATATGACTGTGCTGTCTATAAATACCTTTAAAGGGCCTGAATTCCAAACCGAAATGAAGATCTGAAGGGTGAGAATAAGGACCCTCATTTCTTTTATGCTGATGTGGTATGACCTCTGATGAAGAGGTCATAGACCCTGACAGTTGGAGGAGGCTCCCCACCTCAGATGGGGAAAGTCTGTTAACAACTCTTGAGCAGGGGTGGGGATCTGAAAAGTTAGTCCAGACTGAAGGACATCTGCTGAACACACCAGAGAAACAAGTTTGAGACAACTGAGAAAAGGGGAATGGAAACTCCAGAGGATGGCAATGCTGGAGTCAAACTGCCTTCAGAACCATTGAACTTTCCTCATATGAAGCTTGCAAAGGGGAGCATGTGAATGACACATGCACCAAACTCTAGGAATCATAGAAATTCCTTTGCAGGAATGACAGAAAGAGTAATCATTGACTGGAAATAGCTTGTCAGAAACAGGAACATGGGAGAAAGCAGACAGGACAACATTGCAATGGTTTGGATTCTATACCCCAGAAAAATGCTATCTTGAGGAGGAGTGAGACATGACTTCTTGAGATTCATGGTGACTCCCAGACTACACAGAAGGAGCATGATTAAGAGCAGACCCTGTAGAAGCCAGGCCTGAGGGAGCCTGAAGAAGAAGGTCACCCAGATAGGAGAACATCAGGATTCCCTGCAACCAGCAAAAGAATGACAGGGGTTAGACATTTGTTCAACACCCTTGGGGCCACAGAAAGACCAAAGGGCAAAGCAGAGAACCAAAAATGAGAAGAATAAACACAGAACTCTAAAAACTTCCTGAGAAGAGTGTGCATGGGAATATGAAGATGCAAGTCCTATAGGTTTAGTGAGACCAAAAAGGCCTGTGGAAGTAATAAGAGAAAGACAGTCTGGAGGGAGGGCATCTTGAAGGAAGGAATCTTTAGAAAAGTACTTAGGAAAGGACCAGGACCAGTCTCCAAGACTCATCTTAACCAGAAACATTCTGGAATAAAACCCTGTTCCTCCTTGAAAGTTTGGTACAGGCTGAATGGTGCCCTGATCCAGTAAATCCAGCAGAACTCCAGAAAAAAAGAGGAAGTTAGTCTGGAGGAGGTTGAGTGAGCCCTGAGTAGGAAGGAAGGGATTTCCATGCCACAAGATAACCTTGATGGATAATGGACAGAACCCAGGAGTCTGAAGTTATCTGTTTCCAGAGAGGAAAAGACACGAAAAGCTTGCGAGATAGGGGGACCTGGCCAAGGAAGCAAATATCTTGGAAGCAAATTTGTCCTGAAAGAGGTCTTGAGTTTGGAAGTCTGAGTCAGCTTATCAGAAAACAGGTGCTTAGAAGCCCTTTTCCCCTTACAAGGCTGATGAGGTTGCCTATGCACATAAGCAGACTTAGGATAGTTTCACTGAAATTTGGGTATGGGAGAAACAAAGATTTGTTTAAGATCCTGCATGACTTTACCTTTGTGTTGAAGCGTCTTAAACAAGTCAGCAGCAGCAGTACCAAAGAGATTCTGATTGCCCAAAGGAGCTGCAAGTAGCTTGGCTTTAATGTCCTCGGGTAAAGGCTGGTGGCAAAGCCAAGAGTACCTCCTCATACATGAACCAGAAGCAGCAACAATACAGGATACATCAGCTGCATCATAACTACATTTGATGGTGTAACCGACTACCTAAGTGGAGCTCAACAAGGACAGGGAAGCAGTCTTCCCTTCAGAATAAGAAAGGTCAGATACCCCACACCCACCCAAAGTTGTAACAAAAGGGCAGGCAAAAACATACCTAGTCATGTGAGTCTGATAATTAATAGCCTTAAAGGCCAAAGTGGCAGAAGAATAAAGTTTTCCCCAGCCTTTCCATAGCCTTACTATCTTTCTAAAAAGGAAGAAGTCTGGATGAGGGCAAGCTTGCATGGCGTATCAGCAGAAAGAGACCACCACAAGGCCTGAAGGATGACACTTGTAGAGATGCTTCATGGCCTCAGACACCTTATAAAAATGGTCAGGCTTCTTAGGAGCCGGAGTTTGGAAGTCAGGAGTCAAAGATGCGGCTGCAATTGTATCCAACTCAGAGGAAACACCAAAAGGTTAAGGGAATTCCAAATACCACTTAAAATGCTCCATCATTCAAACTACAGTATCTCCAAAAGACAGTTTCTCAAAAGCAGAATTAGGACTCAAGGAATGTTCTTCTTCAGTCCAAGAGTCTAAAGAAGAACTAATCTGCGAGGAGTATACCAATGACTTATTCTCAGAGTCCACCTCCTAATTGGAATAGTCAGACTCCCTAGTCTTTTTGGCAGGAGTAGAGCACCATGGAGGAGCAGGAACAGACAACCCCTGAGGAGGTCTGAATGCCATCAGGAAAATGAACAATTCATGAGTAAAATCCTACCATTTCCTCTAAGGATCTTTAGCAATGGAAGGAATAGGCTTGGTTTTCTGCTTTCATACCTAGGTACTTCTTCACTAACCAGAATATGGGGAATCTCCCTATGCCCTGCAAAAATTACCAACTGTGGTTCCCCTTCATCCCACCTGGATGAGATGCAGAGGTTCTGAACCATGTCTGACTTGTATTAGACACAGCCTGGAATTCCTTCCCCAACTCAAATTTGAAGGATGCAGAGCAGCCCTTCAGAAAAGATGAGACGTGGTTCCTTGGACATATCTGCAGTCTGCAAGACGTCAGGAGCCATATTAGCCTCCAACAGGGTCTCAAAAGAGGGGAAACTGAAAAGTATCCTGATGTTCTATGGGTTCTGTAACCTCAGGGGGTACACCAGAGTCAGAAACATTGAACTGTTGATCCATTTGAGGCCTCTTAAGCTTTTTCTTCATTGGCAGAGGGACATCTGTGAATGCAGAGCCAGCCATCTTGGACTGGGCCAAACGTTTAAAACACTAAGTCTCGGGAAAGGTGTTGAGAGTAGAAAGTGTATACCTAAAGGTTTTTGGAATAAATAACTGACAAGCGTGAGATTTGTGATCGTGTTCCGGACAGAGACAAAAAAAGACACTTGGTATGCAAGTCTTTGTACAGAATCTGCCTTCTGTGTTTGCACTTACCCGTCTTAGCTGACAGCTACAACTTAAACAAAAAAGCTTAAAATAAAAAGGAAAGTTCCCCAATGGGGCATTTAACTGGATAAACGAATGCAGCAAAGGTACCAATAAACAAACAGTCCGACGGATGCATGAAGTGCCTTTGGGCTGGCGGTGAGACAGTCTGAGGATCCACGCTCATACGTCCATTCTTATGACCCAAAGCATACAAGCTGAGGTTATGCGGACGTACAACTCAGGGAGAGTAAAGCTTTGGCATTCCGGCCAGATATCAGTGGTGACAAACCATATGCCAGGAATACTGCAACAGTGATTTTAGTCAGGACATTTAGTGTTGTCTTGGCCAGAAGGGGGCTAGGACTACCATGTTCAGCCAATCTGATCTCACTGTTAGCAGTACCCTGAGGGATTAAGAGTAATGGTGGAAAGACAAAGAGCACTGTCCACATGAAGAAGGCATCTGCCCCCCCCCCCCCCCTCCATGTCCCTGTCTGTTGAATCTGGAACAGAACCTTTGTAGTGGCCTGTTCTGATGAGAGGCAATGAGATCTACATTGGGGTAGCCCCACTGCTGAGTGAGGTCCAGGACAATCAGCCTCTTCAGCATCCATTCATTAGGGTTCCTGCTTAGAGTCTCTACTCAGGTGTTGTTCTGGTCCAGAATGTAGGATACTATAAATGTTAGTTGTAATTCCTGTACCAAGAGCTAAATCCTTACTGACAGACCTCACAAAGAGGAGGAATGACCTCCCCTTTATGTACTCCATAACTATGGTGCTGTTGTCCAAATCTGCAGTGTTCCTGGGATCATATCGTTTTGAAAAGCTTTTGTATGTAGAAACACTGCCAGCATTTACTTCTGGTTTATGTGCAGTTTCCTTTGTTCTGGGGTCCAGATTCCATGGATCTTCAGGTGTTCTAATTGTGCTCCTCAGACTAATTCTTAACTATCTGAGGTGACTGTTTTGTACGCCTCTTGTAGACAGATCAGCACCGAGTTCTGCAAGATGGTGTCTTTCCACCAAAATAGTTCGGTTTTCAGGCAGGGAAGAAGAGGTACCAGGATTTCCACTGGTTATGCATGCTTTCCCAAGTATTTTTTTTTTAGGAATCACTGGCATTTTCTCATGTGCAGCTTTGCAAAAGAAACCATTAAGGTATGACATGCCATGTTTCACAAGGCCTTTAAGAATACCCTTGCAGAAATGGTCTGCCTTAGAACTAGGCTGTGCAGATAAATTAACAGAAAAGAAACCTTGTCTTGGGATAGGAAGGTCTTTTGTTGCCCTTAATCTATCAGTGCACCCAGAAAGAGAATTTATGTCTGTGGCTGAAGTTGGGACTCGTGTAAATTGACAAACAGGCCCATCTTATATGGTCATAGGTGTTTACTAGGCTAATGACCACAAAGGCCTTTTTAAGCCTAGCCATGCATCCCAAATCTCTGATAAGTTCTGATACCCTTGAGAAGTATAAGCAGAGGTTTGGGAGATGAAACATTTACAAACAGGGGCTTGGGTGACGAACCATTTACACGTTGCCTGTGTCAATTAGAGAGACAGGGCCAAAAAGTACAGTTTTGTACCTACCATAAATGTAGATGTTCGAGTGCTAATACAGCTGCAGTCATAACAGATGGGGTTCTCCTGCCGTCAGGCGGGTCCTCGGTCGGCCGAATTCCAAAGTCTAGGTCCGGCGTCAGTTGTCGTCGCTTCTTCCCTGACGTCAGTGCGACAGGGGTATAAAAGAACCAGCCGACGCCATTTTCTTCAGTTTTTCTTGTCCCAGATGTCAGGTGCCCCCAGAAGGAAGGCAATACATAAATTTGTGTAATAAAGCAATACCATATAATCAAAATACAGTAGTTGCATGCAAATACACCATAAAAGAATACCCCAATCAGGTTGTATGAGGAGGTGTTAGCCAATAGACCTGTCCCAAGAGGGGAAGGAGGGAAGGAAACCTGGACTGCAGCTGTATTAGCACTCGAACATCTACATTTATGGTAGGTACAAAACTGTACTATGTTCATCGTGCATACAGCTGCAGTCATAACAGATGGGTAGAATCCCAAAGCTAAGAAAGGGGTGGTAGGCACTAGGTGGAACTAGGAGGAGCCAGAATGCCCTGCAAGACTGCAGTGGCAAAGCCTGCTCTAGTTTTGGAGTATAATGGTAGGTGGTAGTGCTTGGAGAAGGTATGCACAGAACTCCAAGTGGCTGCTTCCAAAATATCTTTGGTAGGAACTCCTCTGAGGAAAGCTGCAGAGGTAGATGTGGCCCTTGTGGAGTGAGATCTGACGCCTGCAGGTACAGTTTTGCCATGAAAAGAGTAACAAAAGCGTATGCAGTGGGCTATCCATTTTGAGATCGTCTGTTTGGAAATTGGCTTCCCTTGAGCTCCTATAGCATAGGACACAAAGAGCTGTTCTGATTTTCTGAAAGGCTTTGTTCTGTCCAAATAATAACGCAGTTGTCTGTGGATGTCCAAGGAATGTAGTAATCTCTCCCCTTTGTTTTGAGGATTAGTATAAAAGGTAGGTAAGTGTATAGCCTGATTCAAAGCTACCCTGGATACCACTTTTGGCATAAAGGACGGGTTGGTTCATAAGGAAACTCTGTCCTGATGGAAGATGATAAAAGGCTGCACAGCCATGAGGGCTTGTAGTTCCGATACCCTACGAGCTGAAGTAATAGCCAGAAGGAAAGCTGTTTTCCATGACAAATATTGCAAATCTATTGAGGCAGCTGGCTCAAAAGGAGGCAAGGTCAGCTTTTCTAGTATGAAATTGAGGTCCCAAGCAGGTATTGGTTGTTTCCTTGGGGGTTTTATATTCTTAGCCCCTCTGAGGAACTGTCTTAAGAGGGGGTGAGAGAATAAAGGTGGATCAGTGTCGTATTCTGCAGAAATGGCTGAGGCATGGATTTTGATGGAGGAGAATGAAAGTCCACTGCTTAGCAGCTCAGCTAGATACTGTAATATTTGAGGTAAATTCAGTTTTCCAGAATTCTGGCCCTTTTTCTCATTCCAGGCACAAAACCGTTTCCATTTTGCGGAGTAAGCTTTTCTAGTAGACGGCCTTCTGGCCTCCAAAATGACATCCTGCACATCCTTGGAGAGTAGGGTCTGTTGTGATGTTAAGGAATCTTCCATGCGGCCAGATTTAGTGTTTTCAGCTGACTGTGAAGAGTTTTGAAGCTGTGCTGAGTCAGACGAAGAGGCATTAGAGGTACGGTCCATGGTGGGGAATGCATCAGGCTCCTCAGGAGTGGGTACCAGTGTTGTCTTGGCCAGTCTGGAGCAATGAGAATCATCTTTGGTCTGTCTGCTCTGGTTTTTAATAGAACTTTGGGCAGCAGAGGAAGAGGTGGAAAGGCATAAACTGTCATTGTTGTCCAACTGAAAGAGAGAGCGTCCACTCTCCAGGTCTTTGGATGAAAAGTCCTTGAGCAGAATTTTGTCAATTGGTGATTTTTGTGGGAGGCAAAGAGATCTATGTCTGGCCTTCCCCATGCTTGAATTCTCTCTGTAAAAACTTGAGGTTGCAACTTCCATTCGTGTGGATCTGTCACATTTCTGCTTAGGTTGTCTGCCAGCGTGTTTTCCTTGCCTGGCAAGTACTGTGCTTGAAGTTCGATTTGTAATTCCAGAGCCATGTTCCAAAGTGACATGGCCAGCCTGCATAGCGGGTATGAATGGGTTCCTCCCTGTTTGTTTATGTACCACATTACTGTGGTGTTGTCTGTCCTTATCAATAGTTGACCTGGATGCAGAAGGTCTTTGAAAGCTACAATAGCATTTATTACTGCTAGCATTTCCTTTTGATTGATGTGAAGGTGCTTTTCTTTTTGGGACCATTTGCCCTGAATGCACCGATCTGTCATGTGCACCCCCCAGGCATAGTCCGAGGCATCTGTTGTGATGACTTGATTTGCTTGAGGCTTGCAGAATGGGAGACCTGTGTTTGTTTGGCATGGTTGAGCCCACCACAGAAATTCCTTTGAAGACATGGAATTAGTGGTATTATTGTTTCCAAACTGTGGCTGTGTTGAGACCATAGGTTTTCAGGTACCATTGAAGTTTCCTCATATGCAGCTTTGCACATGGGATTAGTAGGATGCAAGATGCCATGAATCCCAGAGCCTGCAGGATTTTCCTTGCAGTCAGCCTGGTGAAATTTGCTAGTGTTCTGAAGTATTGAGTTAGTTGCCCCTGCTTCTCTGGCGTGAGGTAGGCCATCTGGGCGTTTGTGTCCAAGTTGGCACTCAGTAAAATTATTTTCTGAGTGGGTATTAGCCTTGATTTCTTTTGTTGACTGTGTATCCCAGAGAATTCAACAACATTATTACATAAGCCAAATGTTTCAAAAGAATGTGCTTGCTGTCCGCTTGGATCAGGCAGTCGTCCAAATATTGGTATATTTGTATCCCTTGAAGTCTGCAGTAGGCATTACTGATGCCAGGCATTTCGTGAATACTCTGGGCAGTAGATAAGCCAAAGGGCAATGCAGAGAATTGATAATGGGTTGAACCTGCAAGAAATCTGAGGTATCTTCTGCAATTTTGTCTGATTGGGACATGCAGATATGCCTCCTTGAGGTCCAATGTTACCAGCCAAGACTCCTTGCCCAGCATGGGAAGAAGCTACTGTAAAGTGAGCATCTTGAATTTTGGTAAGTAAAATGTGTTTAGGATGGATAGGTCCAAAATAGGTCTCCAATCTTTCCCTTCCTTGGTACCAGGAATAGTCTGGAATAAAAACCTTGACCTTGTTCGTGAGTAGGTACCTCTTGAATAGCTTTCATGTCCATGAGATCTGAAATTTGTCTTTGTGCCTCTGCCCTTTGATTGTGTGGCAGGTTTGGCATGCCTCTCATTTTTGGAAAGGTGTGAAAATGGAATCTGTAGCCTCTGTTTATAATGTCCAGGATCCATTTGTCTTTTGTGACAACATGCCATTTTTTTGAAAATAATGCCAGTTTTCCGCCTAAGGGTGCTGCCATTTGAGCCTTGCTTGGCATGCAAAGGGGAAAGTCATTGGGCTTGCTTTCTGTATGGCTGCGAACTATCCTCACCACCTCTTTGTGTAGGAGCTTGCCATTGTCTGCCTCTAAACTATCCTTGAGATTGCCCTCTGCCCCTCGGGCGCCTGTATCTACCTCTTTGGGGTCTGTCCGTGGCTGGAAAGGACCAATTTTTGGAAGGCCAATTTCTACTGAAACGTGGAGGTTGTACCTGTAGAAAATCTTTCACTGTTTGCATTGATTTAGCTTTTTCCTCCATTTTCTTTAATACCTCTTCAGCTTTAACACCAAATAATACAGCCTTTTGAAGAGGGGCATCTAGTAATTTAGCTTTGACATGATCTGGTAAGGTTTGCTCCTTGAGCCAGGCATGTCTACGTATCACTGATCCTGTAACAGCAGCTCTACATGAGGCCTCTAGAGCATCAAATCCACATTGCAAGGTATGTTTACCCACTTGTTCTGCACTATGCATCAAATCCTGCAACTCCTTCAAGTCTGGTTGTTCAGGTTGTGACATTTTACTTCTCAATTGTGATAACAGAAACTGTTGGTACTTTAGCATATGGAACTGGCACAGTTTAATGCCCTCATGGTTAAGGTGGCCGAGGTATATACCTTTTTTCCCCATCTTTCTAAGGATCTGGAATCTCTCTCGGAAGGTAATGGATTTTTAGCAGTGGAGGCCTTAATTCCCTTGGGGCCCTGTGAGATAGTTTCTGGGTCAGCCGCATGGCTTTTGTATAAAAATTGGTGTGAGTCAGGAACCCGGTAGTACCTGTCAGGCTTGACTGGGGCTGGAGGTAAAGAATCCGGGTTAAGGCAGGCCTCTGAGTACACATCATCTAGTATGTCTACGACAGGAGGAATAGCCAGAGGCCTGTGCTGAGGTAGCAAGAGAAAATCCCTAAGCCTTTTCTTGGAATCAGAGTACTCTTGGCCTTCCCAGTGGAAGTGTTCCCTTAAGGTATGCAAAGTTTCCCCAAATGAGTAATCCTCTGGGGGGGAGACAGAGGGAATGGACTCCTCTGCATCAGAATCTTCAAAAGGGGAGTAAGAATGTTCCTGTTCATCAGAGTGCTCTGATATAATGGAGGCCTGGTCAGAGGAGGGGGATTCTTCCTCCACTCTGGGCCTTTTGTCTGGGGGGGGGTTGAGAACCCCTGATAAGAGTAATTAAATCCTCAGCCATTTTGAGCATCTGTTTTTTAGGCATGGGGCCTGGAGAAGGGCCCTGTGTAGCTTGTCTCTTAGAATGCATGGCTGCTTTAGACTTAGTGAAAGCCTTGATGGAAAAAGAAGAGGAAGGTCTGAAGACACCTTGAGAGGAGGCAGACCTGTCTACATTTTGAGATTCACCACCAAGAGTGGCTTCGGTATCTGTAGTCGGGGTGTGGGCCGAGGAGCCAGCGACCTCGGGCACAGAAGACACCGCCAATGAAGTGTCGTCGGTAGTCAGGGGCTGCGTAGGCGCATCGCTGAGAACCGGACCATCTGTAGACGGCTTTGGCGTGGTGTCGGTAGAGGCCGCGGACCTCATGTGTCGGTCCTTATCTTTGCGTTTTTTAGACAAAACTGGAGTCGGAGTATCCGACGACATAATATAGTTAAATTTTTTGCCAAAATAATGCTGGGCGAACTCCGCCCGACGCTTAATGGTGCGTTTGTTGAATGTAGCACAAAAACAACAGACCGAGACGTCGTGGTCTGGGCCTAAGCAAGGAATACAGAGGGAATGAAAATCCTTATGTGGTATTTGCTTCCCACATGAAATACAATTATTAACTTTGTCTGACATCGGTCTGAGGCAAGAAAAGTTTCAACGGGTACTTAGCTTTCAAGAAGACTTCGGTTGCAAAATTTTCGTAATTTCAGGAGCTGGCCGACCGGCACTTGCGAACTGCTTCTGCTTCGGGCACCGCACGGCAAGAAAAACTGAAGAAAATGGTGTCAGCTGGTTCTTTTATACCCCTGTCGCACTGACATCAGGGAAGAAGCGACGACAACCGACGCCGGACCTAGACTTTGGAATTCGGCCGACCGAGGACCCGCCTGACGGCAGGAGAACCCAATCTGTTATGACTGCAGCTGTATGCACGATGAACATCAGGGATGAATTCCTGTCCCCTATCCAACTGTCCAGGCTGCACCTGAACTGGATTAGGGAGGCGCTCTGCTTCACATGGATGGGGAGCCTGTTCCATAGACGGGGTAGTCTCTGTGATACATATTTATCTCCAGCAAGTCCTATTTATTTCACAAGTAAAGTTTAAAGTCTTTAGAATGATGGGTAGTTCTGGTGCTGCTTGTTTTGTGGATACGAAGGCAGTCCATCGGTGTGGGGTCTGACGATGTCAGGTATAGATCTCCCCTCAAAAGCCTACAGAAGACAGAAGACAGAATACAGAGACAGGGCCTTGAGGCAGTCTGCACAGAACATTTTACTTACGCCCTGTATTCTTTTAGTGAGGAACCTCTGTGGACATTCCAATTGTTGGACATGCCTGGTTAGGTACATATCAAAGGGGGGCATTGTACTCGATAGATCTGATGAATGCCAAATACAATGCAACAATGACTTCCTTGGACTTAGATGCCGTACCTTTGTTTTAAAGTTTCACAACATAGAATAATTTCCTCACTACTGTAGACAAGTGATGGTCAAAGGCAAGATTACTTTCCCCCTATGAAAAAAAAAAAAAACAAACTCAAACTTGAAAATAGGGGACGTGGTGTATTTTATCTGTATTTTATCTTAACTAAACTTTAATGTATCTGTAACTGAAGTTTAATGCTTTGTAACTGTAATTTGATTTTGAATTTTGTCTGTTCTTTGTGGAGCTTTTCTCCCCAGGCCTCTACTGAAAATGGACATATATCCAGCTAGACTAGCCCGGTCAACAGATGTTAAATAAAAAATAAATAAATAAATCACTATCTGTGTGTGTCACTAAGTCCCTGACTACTGGGTCAACTATAAGAAGTGTACTGTCGATATGATAGTTACCAGGGGTGGATGACTTCCCAAAAGATACTATTATGCATTTCTTGGCATTTAGTTTTAGTCCATGGCTCTGACATCAGTTGTTTGTCTGTGTTAGCCCCTCATGGAGAACATTTGTGTCAATGTGGGTTTCAATGACAGTTCCTAATTTGCAATTATCTGCATATTCAGTAAGCCAGAGACCACACTGACATCGAACTTGACTTCAGAGACGTAAATGCCAAAAAGGAGCAGTCCAGGACTGATCCCTGAGGGACACCACTTGTGACTGGCCTCTTTATAGAAGTGGACTCCACAATTCTAACCTCCTGGGTCCCGTCTGTGGGACAGTTGGCTATCCACCAGGTAACATACGAGTTTGCACCTAACCCAGTGAGTTTGTCAACAATATCCGAGTGAGGTAATCTGTCAAATGCCTTGCCAAGTCAAGGTAGGCAGGGTAAACCATTTTGCCCTAATCCATTGCTTTGGTTACCTTCTCAAAGAAGTCCACTAGGTTGAGTAGGCATGATCTGTCCTTGACAAAACCAAAAGTACAGATGTGTACACTTACCATAAATGTAGATGTTCGAGTGTATTCACTGCTGCAGTCATTACATTTGGGTTATGTGCCTGCAGGTAGCCCTCAGCCGGCTTGAATACCAGAGTCCTGGATTCCTGCATCGGATGCTGTCCTTTCTTTCATGACGCCAGGTCGTCAGGGGTATAAAACATGCAGCCGATGCCATTACATCAGTATTTCTTGCCCCAGATGTCAGGTGCCCCCATAATGGGAAGCAATTATATGTTACGTTACACCTCCAACAAAAAGCAAATACACTAGAAAGTTCAAATACACAAAACGAAGGAAAGGTAGAGCCAAGAGAAGTCAGGGGGCTGGAGGGAGGGTAACCAGGACTGCAACAGTGAATACACTCTAGCATCTACATTTATGGTTAAGTGTACACAGCTGTACTATATTCTTCATGTTTCACTGTTGCAGTCATTATATTTGGACAGATTCCCAAAGCTAAGGAAGGGAGGAGGAAGTTAGAGAGCATTAGGACCAGCTATAAGGCCCTGCAAGACTGCAGTGGCAAAGCCAGCTCTGGACTTAGAGAAAACTGGCAAATGGTAATACTTGGTGAAAGTTTGTACAGAACTCCAGGCAGCAGATTCTAGGATGTCTTTGGTAGGGACACCTCTGAGAAAGGCTGTAGAGGTCGATGCAACCCTGGTTGAATGCAGTCTAATCCCCTGTGGGATAGGCTTTCCATGGTGCTTATAGCAGAAATGAATGCAATGGCCTATCCATTTAGAAATGGCTTGCTTTGAAATAGCCTTCCCCTCTGTCCCTGCAACAAATGCCACCAGCAGTTGTTCAGATTTCCTTTAAGGTTTAGTCCTGTCCAAGTAAAATCTAAGTTGTCTGTGCACATCTAAGGAGTGCAGTATCCGTTCCCCTTTGTTCCGTGGATTAGAAAAGAAGGTTGGCAAATGAAGGGACTGGTTAAGAGCCACACTGGATACCACCTTGGGCATGAAAGAGGGATTGGTCCTGAGGGACACCCTCTCTGCATGAAAGATGATGAAAGGCTCCACTGCCATAACGGCCTGTAATTCAGATACCCTTCTTGCTGAAGTGATTGCTAAAAAGAAAGCTGTTTTCCAAGAAAGGAATTTTAACTCTACAGTTGCAGCTGGCTCAAAGGGAGGAAGAGTGAGTTTTTCCAATACAAAATTAAGGTCCCAGGCTGGAGTTGGAACTCTCCTGGGTGGTCTTAAATTTTTGGCCCCTCTAAGGAACTGCTTGAGCAGTGGGTGAGAAAAGAGGGTGGTTCTGTGTTGTAATGAGCTGAAATGACTGAGGCGTGAATTTTAATGGAGGAAAAGGAAAGGCCTTTGTCAAGCATCTCAGTTAAGTATTGAAGAATCTGAGGTAAACTGGACGCTGCTGTGGCCATCCCTTGAGTTTGGTTCCAGGCACAGAATCTTTTCCATTTTTCAGCATAAAATTTTCTAGTACTAGGCCTCCTTGCCTCCAAGATGACATCCAACACTTGTTTACTGAGGGATGGTAACGGAGAGATTAGATAATTAGCCAGGCTGCCAGGTTCAGGGTTTGAAGCTGGGGGTGCAGAATCTGTCTCTCCTACTGAGACAGCAGGGTAGGGGTCTGAGGTAAAAAGCAACAACAAGAAACAGCAGAATAGTCTTAAAAAAACTAAAAAGTCATAAAAACAACACGGATACCACGCTGAAGAATTTAATGAAAATTAAAACTGTCTTAGCGCCTCGGCCACCACAGCCTTCAATGAGGGGTCTGAGGTAGGTGGCATGGGGCCAGCTGTGACACACTGCGCAAGAGGGGGTACCAGTGTTGGCGTGGCCAGTCTGGTGCAATCAGTATCATCCTTGGTTTGTCCTGTTTGATCTTTAGTAGTACTTTGGAAAGGAGAGGCAGAGGAGGAAAGGCATAAACTGATAGATTTTTCCAGCTGAAGGACAGAGCATCCACTTTCCAAGCTTGTTTGTGGGGAGTCCTAGTGCAGAATTTGTCCAATTGGTAGTTCTGGGGGGAGGCAAACAGGTCTATATCTGAGATCCCCCATTTGTTGATCAACATGTTAAAAATCTTTGGTTCCAGTTTCCACTCGTGTGGGTCCATGAGATTTCCGCTTAGTCCGTATGCCAGAGTGTTTAGTTTTCCTGGTAGGAACTGACCCTGTAGATGCACTTGGTAGCTCAAGGCTGTGTTCCACAGAGCCATGGCTATTCTGCAGAGGGAGTAAGAATGGGTACCTCCCTGCTTGTTTATGTACCACATAACAGTGGTGTTGTCGTTTTTACCATTAATTGTCCGGGAAGAATGTGGTCCTTGAAGGCTGTCAGAGCATTCTGTACAGCTAACATTTCTTTTTGATTGGTATGCAGGTGCATTGGACTTTGGTTCCATTTACCCTGAATGCAATTCCCTGCCAAGTGAGCCCCCTATGCACAGTCTGATGCGTCTGTTGTTAGGGTTTGGGCGGCAGGGGTAGAGTGAATGGTAGTCCCTTGTTTTGGTGTCAGGCCTCTGCCCACCAAAGGAATTCTAACCATGGGCAAGGTATGATAGGAATCATTGCTTCTAGATCCTGACAATGTTGATGCCATAGGCTTTTTAGATACCATTGTAGTTTCCTCATATGCAGTCTTGCATATGGAATTAGTAGAATGCACAAGTCCTTGAACCCAAAGGCTTGCAATATTTGCCTTGCTGATAGCAGGGTTTTTGTGGCCACTAGTTTGAAGTAAGTTGTCAAATGAATTTGTTTCTCTGGCATGAGGAAAGCCATCTGGGAAGTTGTGTTCAAGCTTGCTCCGAGGAATATAATTTGTTGACAGGGTACCAGATGTGATTTCTTTTCATTTATGGTGTACCCCAGACAAGTTAACACCTTTTGTACAAATGCCAGATGATTCAGAAGCATGTCCTGGCTTTCTGTGTGAATTAGACAATCGTCTAGATATGGGTATACTTGAATATTTCTTTACCTGTAAAATGCAATGACTGGAGCTAGGCACTTTGTGAATAACCTGGGCGCAGTAGATAAGCCAAAGAGCAGTGCAGAGAACTGATAGGGCACGCAGCCTGCTTTGAAGCGTAGGTATTTTCTGCAAGATTCCCTGATTGGGATGTGCAGGTAGGCTTCCTTTAAATTCAGTGTTGCCACCATGGGAAGAGTTAGCATCTTGAATTTTGGAATCGCCAAAAAGGTGTTTAGGATAGACAGGTCCAGGATAGGACGCCATGAGCTGTCTTTTCTGGGTACCAGGAAATGTCTTGAGTAGAAACCTTGTCCCTTTTTCTCTTCTGGTACAGTCTGAATAGACCTTATACTTAAGAGAGAGAGTACTTGCTTTTGAGCCTCTGCCCACTGATTTGGGCGTAGATCTGGCCAACCGTTTGGGGTTGGTAACGTGTGGAAGTGAAATCTGTATCCTTGGGAAACTATGCTTAAAACCCATTTGTCCTGGGTAATGAGTTCCCAGTTTTCTGCTTGCAGAGCAATCTTTCCCCCTAAAGGAGCAGTCAGGTGAGAAGTGCTTGGAAGTTTTAAAGTTAAGTCATTGAGACAGCTTACCATAGGGGGGAGTCTTACTACTCCCTGATTTGGAAGTGGGAGCCCCCTACTGCTTAGTCCTGTGCGTACCTTGGGACTGAAGCCTGGGTGTTCTGCTGGTTCTGGGTTTGAACTGAGAAGTCCTGGAAGAGGCAGGAAAGGACCAATTTTTTGAGGGCCAATGCCTACTACATCTAGGAGGCTACACTTGTAAGAAATCTTACACAGTTTACATAGATTTAGCTTTTAACTCCATCTTTTTAAGAACTTTTGCTTTGTCGCCAAACAGGCGGTCCTGATTTAAGGGAGCATCCAGCAATTTGGTTTTAACATGATCCGGCAAAGATTGCTCCTTAAGCCAAGCATGCCTTCTAAGTACAGACCCGGTGACAGCAGCCCTGCAAGACGCCTCTAGTGAATCAAAATCATATTGAAAAGTATGTCTTCCAACCTGTTCAGCAGAATGCATTAAATCCTGTAAATCCATATTTTCAGCACAATCAGGAAGCAACATAATTTTTAGTTTAAGCAATCCAATAATATGCTGCTGATACTTTAACATATGAAACTGGTAATTTAAGGCCCTGACGGCCAAGGTAGCAGAGGTGTATACCTTCTTACCCTATCTATCCAGGGCCCTGGAATCTCTATCAGAGGGGGTAGGATTTTTGGCAGTAGTAGCCTTAATGCCCTTGGGTCCTTGTGAAATGGTCTCAGGATCCGCACTAGGATTTTTAAAAAGGAACTTGTGAGAATCAGAAACCCTGTAATATCTATCAGGTTTTCTGGGAGAAGGAGGTTAAGAGTCAGGGGCCAAGCTAGATTCCGAAAAGGCATCGTCAACAATGTCCAGCACAGGAGGGATAGCTAAAGGCCTATGTTGGGGCAGGAGTAAGGAATCTCAGGTTCCTATTACCAGATCGGACGACCGTAATCACGAATATGAAAAGAGCGACACGGCTTGCACAAAAGACGGAAACGCCGAACGACCAAAACAGCGAAAAATGAAATGTCAAAGTGTAATGGTTGGCCCATCTGTGGTACAGCTCCGTAAGGTAAGTGTGCGACAGACAGGACTTTAGGGTTAGGATGTGGGTTGAGGTAAGTGAATAGATAGGTAATATATGTAAGATATGGTGTAGTGTTAGAAGTAGGGATTTATTTAACTGTATGTATGTGTATTTATTTTTTCTGGGTGTATGTCTGTAGGGGAAGTGTACGGTAGTTATGGACCTAGGGTTAGGGAGGGGTTAAGGATAGTGCATAGATAGTTGTGTTATGTGGGGTTTAGTGTAGTGTTGGAAGTAGGGTTTTGTTAAATGCATGTATGTGTATTTATTTTTTGGGTGTATGTCTGTAGGGGACGTGTGTGAAGTTACGGACTGTAGGGTTAGGGAGGGGTTACGGATAGGGCACAGTTAGTTGTGTATGTGGGGTTTAGTGTAGGGTTAAGAAGTAGGGTTTTGGTGCGTTACTTCAGGTTAGAAGTAGGGTTTAGTTAGTGTATGTATGTGGTTTATTTATTTTGTTTGGGTAGGTAATATGTAGTGGGTGGTGGGGTTAGCCGACTATGACAGTTTATTTTATTTTTCGCTGTTTAGTGCGTTCGGGACTTTCACAGTTCACATTATAGGTGTCGGTGTTTAGGTATTCGCGTAAAGGGTGTTTCGATATGGTAATAGACCGAAATCTCTAAGCCTCTTTTTAGAATCAGAGTAATCCTGGCTTTCCCAGTGAAAATGCTCCCTAAGAGTATGCAAGGTTTCACCAAAAGAAAAATCCTCTGGGGGAGAAGCAGAGGGAATAGAGTCCTCTGCATCAGAATCCTCACAGGGAGATAAGGGTAAATCCTGGTCATCAGAGGAGGCAGAAATTTCAGAATCCTGGTCAGAAGTATCATAAGCAAATTCAGTCCTAGGTCTCTTGGGGGGGAGGCTGGCTTCCCTTGATTAAAGTAATAAGGTCTTCAGCCATTCTTATCATTTGTTTTTTAGGCAGAGAGGCCTGACCATGTGGTCTGGGCTTCAGTTTCCTAGGCATGGTTCGAGTTTTAGGCCTAGAAAAAGAAGGCGGCTTTGGTTTAATATGCAAGTCAGTAGGCCTGAATACACCCTCAGTAGCCGGTGCCTGCACAGCGGCTCCGGACCCATCCAAGGTAGAGACATCCGCAGGTTCCACAGTTGAAGCATCTCGCGGCATACAGGACTCTGAATGGGTCTCAGTAGAGGCCTGTGAATCTGAAGTAGCAGATATCAGGGGCTGCAGAAGTGCCTCACTGAGTACCGGTGAACTGGCGACTAGCTTAAAGGAAGCGTCGTTGGCAGTTTTGGACCTATGCGGTCTGCCTCTGTGTTTATCCTTACGTTTTTTCAGAATATCGGTAGTCGGATGGCTCACCGAAGCCATTTCTGGATAGTTAAACAGAGTACCAAAATAATTTGCTGCGAAAATATACCGGCGACGAATAGTTCGGGGGTTGAATAAGGCACAAAACCGACAGCGAGGGACATCGTGGTCTGGGCCTAAACAAGGAATGCAGTACGAATGAAAATCTTTATGAGGTATTGTTAACTTTTACTGACATCGGTTAAGAGCAAGAAAAAGGATCCCCAATGGGGTACTTAACTCTTTTCTGAAGACTTCGGTTCTGAAACTCGAAAACGAAAATTTCAGCAGTCGGCCGACTAGCACTTGCGAACTGCTTCTGCTTCGGGCACCGCATGGCAAGAAAGACTGTTGTAATGGTGTCGGCTGCATGTTTTATACCCCTGACGACCTGACGTCATGGAAGAAGGGACAGCATCCGACGCAGGAATCCAAGACTCTGGTATTTAGGCCGGCTAAGGGCTACCTGCAGGCAGATAACCCAAATGTAATGACTGCAACAGAGAAACACGAAGAACATCTGGGTGTGGTCCAGTGTCTGGAGGTTTACTGTATCTCTGCTGATCATTTCCGTAACAATTATTTCCATGGCTTTACATACAAGACTAGTGAGACTGATGGATCTGTAGTTTCCAAGGTCAGTAGGTGGCCCACAAACATGTTAAATGACTTTTTCCAACAAACAAAGAAGGGAACATTTACTGGGGTGTGGTCCAGCTGTTCTC